>NC_051389.1:55013520-55016020 GCF_015228065.2 Penaeus monodon | reverse complement strand
CATCCACATAATTGCCAACATAGTGCCACATTATCTTCACTAATTTTCATGGACAGGAAGCATGGTAAGGCATGGCTCAACTCCTGTATATCACGGCATGTGATGGACCGTCATTTCTTATAAAGTCTTCATTTTTTGTATGTATCCATATGTAATGGTAACTAAGCATAGTTACACTTTATGACAGACTAGTCTTGACTTCCAGGAGTGGCTTGTCTTAAATGCTCCCCGATCCTTTATTTCTGTGATGAGAACCAACTTTCACCTATCATGTAGTACCATTAATTAATAAAGACTGGAGAGACATTGTAACCTCGCAAGCAGTGAAATCAAGCCTGACACAGTTCTTAACTGTCGCATCGCTCACAGTGAATCCACGTTCAGAAATCTAGGACTGATCAAGGGACTGGGATAGAGAGAGATCAGGACAAGGATATTCTCAGTGTCTTGGATCAGCTGGTACTCAACTTGCCAATTTTTGAAAAGTTGGAGCAGAATGATAGTGTGTCATCTGTACATATAAATATATTTAGAAAATGCTAGTATAATAAGAGCTTTCATGAATGATTATTGTTGTCTTCAGAATATAAAACTTGTACTAATGCTCCGTTGCATCATCTGCAACCAGAGCAATTTATTGACAGGATGTACTTTAGCCTTGGTTATTTCATGTCATGAATCTCATTTTTATTCGATATTTTTTTTCTCTCTAGCACACTAGATTTAGTGTCAAAGATTCCTTGGCTGATAGAAGACAAAATTTTAAGTTAACTAATGCTTTTCAAATATTTTATAGATGAAACTGCAGTATATACAAACCATTATAACCTCACAACAACTGAAATGATTCTTTAAATCCACATAACTAAGCGGGAGTTTTATAATGCACGTTGTTTTTAACTTTTCATAGGTTTTAGTAAATCCTAAAAAGTTTCACTAGCTATTGCTCAATATTTAAATAGAATATAAGGAATGCAATACAACTAGCTAGTTACTAGTCTTATAAAAGGCATTCTGTTGTTCCTGTGATGAACCTCTATTTTAGGGTTTATGAAATGAGTATACAGCATATTCACTAACGTAAAGGTATTTCGTTCACGTTGATGTCATATTTGGCAGTGCGCTAAATGAATATGTTTTCATGTTAATTCAGTTAATAAAACTCTGTTTGGTAAAATGAAATGACCATCGGTGACACGTTTCCCACGAATAAATCAGTTTTTGTGAGGTTGTACTGTATAAGGAAGGTAGTACTGTATTCTAAACTGGAAAATGCTATGGCTTATTTTCCATTAAAGTAGCAAAGAGAGGTTGTGCTTGTAAAACATTAATTTGAAATGTTATTTTATTTTTCATCAGATTAATTACAAAAAAAAATAAAGATATGTATTGTGCTTTTATTTTTGAACAAAACCATTTGCTAAACGTGGCACAGAATATGTAATGATTATAGGTGCATTATGTCCTGTTATGGACGTCAGTTATAGTGTGTAGTTACAGCCGTTGAAAGCTTGGTTTGAATTGGTTCCAGAGCTTTCAATACAATTTCGGATAGAATTTAGATTTTTCTGTATTTCACGTCATTATTTTTTATTTATTTTCTATTAGTAATGGCAGTTCCAACACCTGAATTCCAATAATAGTTGACCATTTTTATCTGTTACATTTTTTAAAGATAAATCTATACTATTTTTTATGAAGAGTAAGATGTTGTGCCTCTTAGTAAAAGATGAATATTTTATGTGGGTCTTGCATAGATATTTAAATAGGATTTTTGTGAAGGACTTGTCTTCTCAGCATTGCTTTCAATGCAAAGCGAATTCATATACCATTATCAGTAAAAGCTTTCAGCCTTTGCCATCCATTTCCTAAGGTTCGTAGAGGACATGCTATCAAGACATTTTATAGCTTTTGTAATCGAAGTTCTGATATATAGCAAGAACGAGCACTTCAAGTGTTATACCATCTTTCTGTCGTTTTACAAATATATCTTTGCATCAGGCGGTGTTCTCCAAAGATTGTTTGCAAAGAAAGATTTAAAAAAAAAGATTAAGGAAATCTCAAGAATTATGCGCTAAGTGCTACGAGGCCCAAGAGTAAGCGCAAATGGCTGATGATTTGTAGGCCTATTGGTGGATTTACGCATTTTTTGGGCTAGAAAATCAGCTGAGATTTAAGTGTGGGTGATGTTTGCATGTGTGTGTATGTGTGTGTGCTTGTGTTGATATCTTCAGATGATTCCACGATATATCAGATATTATTCTAAAAAAGTCAGGTTAACAAAAGCAATTCGGTAATGCACTTTATATAGGAGCTGTAAATTTCTTTTAAAAAAAATGTACATTATGATTTGACGTGTACATAATGAAGCTCCCATTGAATTAGCGCTTAACAAATAATTCTTGTGATCCTGAAAGTCTATGGACGAAATTTTTTTTCATTTTCAAGAATAATTTTTTAAGGCCAGTAGTCAATATTAGTTCCGGGTTCCTGACATATT
>NC_051389.1:55001020-55003520 GCF_015228065.2 Penaeus monodon | reverse complement strand
ATGTAATGTTTATAGTAAGCAAATATACATTTATAAATATTTTACATAGTTATCTATTATTCCTACATACACATATGTATTATTTTAAAACTCCAAGAGACATACATATGTCTAGATAAACCAGTAATATATATATATTCTATATATAGATAGCTATATCTATATCTTATAGCTATAATATACTATATACATATAGCTAATTGCATGCCTCATTGCCAAAGTTCCACAAAAAGCATAGAAATGCGCCTAGTGAATGAGACAAGGACTATTTTTTTCATTGTTATATATGGATTTAAAAATGCGAATGAGCTGTGACCCTTAACCCACATTTCACTAGAAATCACACCACACATTAAATACACACACACACACACACACATCCTCCCAGCGGTAGAGACACAGAGACACACACACACACACACCACACCGCACAGACACCACACACACACACCCAACCGCACCAACACACACCACACACACACACACACCACACACACAAAAAGACACACACATATATATATATATATATATATATATAATATATATATATATATATCTATATATATATATATGGATGAGGATATAATCTGAATATATAATAGCCATAAGAAAATAGTCTAATGAATAAAGATAAAAAGACAATAAATAACATCAAATAGAAATGGATTTATAAATTAACATTAATAAAAAAAACATGCATAAATCCAGACACATTTTGTATCCCTCCTTCTATTAGAACAAATCCTGGTCGAAGCTAAAACACTCTTTTTAAAATGGCCAACAATTCCTTCAACCATATTAATTGCAGAGGAGAGCAGTTTCCTTAAATGCTCATGACCAGGAGTAGCTGCTGACTGCCCTGATCAATAACATGAGTTTTGCCCAAAGAATCTTCTGTGGGGACTCAAATACCAGTCATAATGTATAAAAGTTTATGGGTAAAAGAACTGCACATTAAGTGTCATATTATACCTATATATCTATACTTCTACCACGCACACACATATATATATAAAGAGATCCTCAAAATTTTAGAAATATTTCTTTCCTATTGATGTCAAGGAGGAAATGTACACTTTTAATTGAGATAAATTTGTACTCTCTGTGATTCGTCATAATTTGTTTCCTATGAAACATACATTAAAATCTCACAGCACTATGACTCCTACTTTATAAGTACCTCATATGGATCAGTTTTATGAGAAGCCTTGTTTCAAATCTCACAGCTGTATGGCTTCTCTTTTGTATGTGCTCTGATATGCCTTACTACATGACTTTTTTGTATAGAAGTCCTATTGCAAATCTCACAGACTGTATGGGTTTCTCTTTTCTATGTATTCCATATGGATCTCTAGACTAGTTTTATGTGGTAGGCCTTTTTGACAATTTCCCAGCTATATTGCTTCTCTTTTTGTATGTACTGTCTCATATGACTCCCAGGACGATTTCTCTGTGAAAAATCCTTGTTACAAACCGCATAGCTGTTTACGGTTTCTCCTATGTAATGCAATCCTCGATATGACTCACTAGATTAGCTCTAACGAAAGTTCTTGTTACAATCTCGAACATTTGTATGGCTTCTCCTTTGTGTGTACTCTCTCATGCCTGTTAGATTAAATTTTCCTGTGAATTCCTTTCTTACAAATTTCACAACTGTATGGCTTCTCTTGGTGTTTACTCTATGTGGCACTACTAGGTGACCTCTTTCAGAAAAGGCTTATTGCAAATCTCGCAGCTGTATGGCCTTTTTCCTTTGTATGTGGTTCTCATGTGTCTCACCAGATTATTTTTTTGTCAAAATGCACTGTTGCAAATCTTGCCAAGTTATAAGGCTTCTTTTGTATGTAATCTATTGTGCTTTACAAGATGCCCTTTCTCAGAAAGGCTTTATGTGCAAATACTCACAGGCTGTAATGGTTTAATCAACTGTATGTATTTTCATGTGCCTCACCAGATTATTTTTCACATGCAAAGGTATTGCTGCAATTTCCAGTTGTATGCTTTCTTTTGTGTGTACTCTAATGTCATTACAAGATGACTTCCTCTTAGAAAAGGCGCCTTCTTGGCATTTCAACAGCTGTGTGGCTTCTCCTTTTATGTGTTCTCATGTGCCTCACCATATACTTTTCCATAGAGAGGGATTTGTTGCAAAATATCACAGTTGTTGTTGGTTTCTATTTTGTGTGTCCTCTCATGTTGATTTACTAAGCTAATTTTGCTGAGCAGTCTTTATTGCATATCTCGCAGCTATATGTATGTGTTTTTCATATGCCTCACCCAGATTATATTTCCATAAGAAAGTATTTTTGGCAAATTTCACAGTTGTATGGCTTCTCTTCTTATGGCACCCCTAATCTGTTTTACAAGACCCCTTCTCTCCGAAAATGTTTGTACTGCAAATGTCACAGCTTATCTGCCTTCTTCTTGTATGCACTCTCATGGTCTTCACATCATGTGTTTCTGCGCGTGACTTGTTGCAAATTTCATAGCTGTAATCGTT
>NC_051389.1:54993520-54998520 GCF_015228065.2 Penaeus monodon | reverse complement strand
AGGGGTTAAGATTCTAATGCAGTCTATGCAATGTTCGTAATAAAATATCTACATTATTTTTTTTCTTTATTTTTTAAGGTGCAAAGGATTCTACAAAACTGCACAAGGGGTACAGATGAACATAAAGGCTGGGCACCCCCGACCTAATGACTAACAAAACTAATAGATTTTTCAGCAGCTTCCAATCATGTGCTCATAGATAACAAACATGGTTAAGCATGTATCAGCATTTGGGATTTTGCCTTTTATGCATATACAGACACACAGACACGTATACAAGGACATGAAAGCTGGATGTTCTTCTGTGTTCCTCTCAGACTAACACAAGGAACCGAGATGAAAGCTTGCCTTACATGAGTGCAAATGGTTTATCGCTTGTGGGCTCGGAGAGAAAGAACAATACATGAATAATGAATAATATATGTGTAGATAATAACAACAATAATAAAAAAGGGTATTTATACTAACAGTGATAGTAATAATGATAAAAAAAAAAAAACATTCAAAAGGAATGGAAACCATGGATAGCTTTAGTGACTTAATCGAGTGTACATTTATGCGTTTGTACACAACACACACACACACACACACACACACACACACACACACACACACCACCAAATAATATATATATATATATATATATATATATATATATATATATATATATATATATATATATATACGTGTGTATATATAAATATGTATATATGTGTGTGTGTGTGTGTGTGTGTGTGTGTATGGGTGTGTGTGTGTGTGTGTGTGTGCATATATGTGTGTGTGTCAGTATGAATATGTATAAAAATGTAATACAATTATGTGAAAATATCCATATAAAATGTATTAATTGTTAAAAGGAACCAAACCCTTCCATTTGATACCATTGCAAAAATTAAGGGAATAATTTAAAATATGCATTGAATAAATAAGGTTGATGGGGAAACTCCAATAAAAATTTTTTTCCTTTTGATTATTTCTAATAAATTTTTAATATTTATTTTAAAATTTAAAATTTTAAATATATATCTATTGATAATTCTTTCCTTTTCCTTTTTCAAGCAAAATAAACCCTAAATTTTTTTGGTAATTAAAAACTAAATTGCAAACTAATATATTTAGCATAAAGAAAAATTTAGTGGAAATTAATGTGTTTTTTGGCGGGAGAATTTAAAATTACCCAAATATTAATTTTAATTAATAAATTTATTTTTAAAAATTTTTTAAGAAATTTTTATATTTTAAAATGTTATATATTCTAAAATATAAAATATTTTTAAAATTTATTTAAAAATTAAAATAAATTATTTATAAAATACAAGAAGCTTCCTCCCGAATTTAAATTAAAATTATCGGGGAAAAACTGTGAATGGGGAAAGGGTTTAAAGGGTTAAAACCCAAGTAAATGTGCAGACATCAAAGGGTCATGTAGCACTAAGTTAATTTAGGAAGGGGGGTTTTGGTTTAGGTTTAGTTGTCTAAGCGGGGAAAAGGGAAATTGGTGAGTGAAAGGGTTTAAGTCGGGTGTGGTAGAGTTAGATTAGATGGAGGTATGTATGAGGAAGAGAATGGGTTGTTGAAAAGAAGTGTGGGATTCTGTAAGGATGTCTGATAGGTTGGGAGGTTCGTGAAGGGAGGATAGGTGGGGAAAGCAGAGGTAAGTATGGACGAGACATAAGGGAAATGTGGGGAAAGACAATGATAATTGGGGGGGATTGGAGGATGTGTAAGAAAGGTCTCTTGAAGGCATACAATAGATGGTTTTAAGAGGAAAGGATTAACAAAGTCAGGTCTGGGGGAGCGGAAACGCGAATTTTCCCAAAAGGAACTTATACTTTAGTGATATAGTTTGTAGTACGTTTTGGAGATTTGAGGGGAGGGGCTAGGGTGGAATAAGGACTGAGAGGTCTGGAGGTAGAGGTGGGAGTTGGTGTTCTCTAGGAGGGTTTATTAGGAGATGGAGGGTCTGAGGAAGGGATACTTTGTCACCTAAGGGATTCACTTTTTGTACCCAGGGAGGGAATGGAAGGGATAGGGGGGATGGTGGGAGGGTTAATGTGGGGGGGTTGGGGTCGGGGAGGGGTAGGGGGATAGGGTGTAGGGGGGGTACGTTAGGAGGAGGATTGATATCAGCAGTTTACTTGGAGTGTGGAAGGAGCAGGAGTTGTAAGATTTGGAGGGTTTAGTGTCAGTTTTCATTAAGTAATCTTGAATATTTTCAATAGTTTCTTCTGAGGAGTTTGGGTTTGGGGGAGTGTTGGGCAAAAAGAGGATCGGAGGAGCGGTGGGGGTTTTGGGGGACAAAGGATTTCTTGTGAGGGGGGGGAAGAGAGGATTGGTGTCTCAAGCGTAGGGGCAAAGGAAGGTGGAGGTGATTGCATGGTAGGGGAAGAGGGGGTGGAAGATTTGTTCTGTCTGTTACGGGTAGTGCGAGGAGGGAGAGGTTGTAGTGGTGATTGGAGTATCTGTAGTAGAGATTGGAGTGTCTGGCGGGTATGGCCAGGTTGGGCACATAGTGGGCATCTGGCTGTGGAACGGCAATGTTTGGCTGGGTGTCCTAGACGCCAACAATTTTTGGCACTGACGTGGAGGAGGTTGTACGAACAGGGAGGGATTCTCCTCCTATGTAGACGTTAAAGGGAAGGTCATGTCTACGGAAGGTAATTTTGGCTATGTTAGTGGGTTTCTTTCGATGACCTCTGGGGGGAATGGAGTAGCATTGTACTGATGTTGCATCATAGTCTGTGAGACAGGCAAGTATGTCTTCTCCACAATCTGACCAATCTTTGTCATAGATTGGGCAATTTGCTGGGAGATTGAAACTGTTCTGGTGCAAGTATTGAGGGTTGGATGGGGTTTTTGCAAGGATGGGGTTACCATATAGTCAGTTAGTTTTGTTAATGTTATAGCTTGGTTTTCGGATGTTACTGTGACAAGACGGGGCGTAGGGTCGGCTACGGAAAGAGACTTTACCTACTTGTTTTTTTGGGGACATTGTTGGAAGAGAAGGGTGTTGTCAGAGTAGGGAGCCCGTGGGTGGGATCACGAAAAATCGGTCCCAAATTTGGCTGCGCTAAAGAGAGTATTCAGATTGTTTTAGAGATAGGGGTAGTAGAAGGCGGGGCGTGACGAAGATGGAGTAAATGTTGAGGGAGGTGGTGTTATGGGAGGTGGGCATAAGGCTGTAAGGTATTAATAAAGGGAGGGTGGGGTGGTTGATGTTGGAGGTTGTGGGGGTAGAGGTGTTGAAGTTGAGCATGCTGGGAGAGTGGAAATGTTCCTTAAGGGTTGATTGTTGGCTACTGTACTAGTAGGCATTGATGAGGGGGTAGTTACTGCAGTGTTCGGAGCCGTGGTCGAAGGAGAGCCTGGGGTCAGGGAATCGGGTGGGTTATCGTTGGGGCTATTTGATTAAGGGGCAAGCCATATTGCCCCTAATAGTTGGCGATATGTTTTCATTACTGGCCATGGTAAGCCTGGATTATGTTGGGGATAAAAACAGTCCACCCCTCAGGGTCCCTTTGAGGGGTAAGGGCTAGGTAACTAAATCAGGGGAATACCGTGCCCATGGCTCCCTCAAGCCGTTCAAGACTGGCACAAAGTCAGCCTTCCATCCTTTCAGCACGGCTCTCACACCTTAGGAAGTGGATAGCAGAAGGGACAGAAACGAAAAGTAGGAAAAAAAAGACCATGCAAAATTAGTTGAGTCGAGGGCTGAGTCCCAAGGATGGGGTGATCCCCATCATTGGCTCCCAGTCTCCGCCTCCTAAGCCCCCCCACGACAACAACGGGCAAGGGATTGGGGGAGACTCGTGTATAAATCAGCCAGCGACTTCCTTGTCTGTGACTTTATTGATGAGGGGGAGGAGCATCTTTTGGACATTCGTGGCCATCTATCTAATCACCCCCGGTCAGTGACAGCAGGCATACGTGCATGTGGATAAAAAGTCTATGGAGACTAAAACATGAGTCATATCGAGTAAAACTTGATCAAACTTGACAAAACTACATATTAAGAATAACATATACAACACAAATCAGAAAAAGATAGCTTTTAATATCTAAGATGCATATGGCTTATGGATTACCCTTTTTATGTACTCTCATGTGCTTTACTAAACCACCTTTCAAAGCAAAGGCCTTATTACAAATCTCACAACAGTATGGCTTCTCCTTCATATGTACTCTCATATGGTTTATTTGGCTAGATTTATCTGAGAAGTCTTTATTGCAAATCTCAAAGCTGTATGGGTTCCCCTGTGTATGAACTCTCATGTGACTTACTAGATTACTTCTTAATGAGAAGGCTTTATTGCAAATGTTGCAGCTGTATGGCTTCTCTTTTGGTGCGCTCTTATTTGGATTACTAGAGTATATTTTTCTGAGAAGTCTTTCTTACAAATCTCACAGCTGTATGGTTTCTCTTTTGCATGCACTCTCATATGACTTACTACATGACTTTTCACAGAGAAGGCCTTGTTGCAAATTTCACAGCTGTATGTCTCCTTTCTATGCATTCTCATATGAATCTCTAGAATAGATTTATATGAGAAGGCCTTGTTGCAAATCTCACAACTTTATGGCTTCTCTTTTGTATGTACTCTCATATGACTTTCTAGATGTTTTTTTTTTGTGAAAAACCTTTGTTACAAATCTCACATTTGTATGGCTTCTCCTTTGTGTGTACTCTCATATGATTGCTACATAGATTTCCTTGAGAAGTCTTTGTACAAATTTCACACTGTATGGCTTCTCCTTAGTTTGTGTTCTCAGTGCCTTACCAGACTAACTTTCCAAGAGAATGTATTGTTGCAATCTCACAGTTGTATGACTTTCCCTCTGTATGTACTTCACGTGCTTTTCTAGATCGCTTTTGGATGGAATATCTTATTGCATATATCACAGTTGTATGGCTTCTCCTTTGTTTTGGACTCCGTGTGAATGTTGATGTGACTCTTTGAAACACTTCCTTGCCACACCTCACATGCAAAACATTTCTTTTT
>NC_051389.1:54984024-54991524 GCF_015228065.2 Penaeus monodon | reverse complement strand
TATATATATATTATTAGATTATATAATAAAAATATAAAAAATTTAATATATAATAGGATATATTTAATATAATATATATATAAATATAAATATATATATATATATATAAAAAATATATGTTTTTGTGGGGGGGTGTGGGTGTGTGTGTGTGTGTGTGTGGGGTGTGTGTGTGGTGGGGGGGTTTTGGTGTGTGTTGGGTGTGTGTTTGTGTGTGTGTGTGTTGGTATGTGTTGGTGGGGGTAGGGGGAAAAAAATTTTATATATATAATATATATTTTAAAATTTTAATTAATTATATATAATAATAGAATAGTATGGGTATAATTAATATATATATATATATATGGGAATAGTATATATATATATATTTAATATTAAAATATAATATATAAGGGAGTATATAGGAAATTTTATGCAATATATATATATAAAAATATAAAAATTTTATATAATTATATAAAAGGGGATATATATATATAATAATATATATAGTATATATACTTTTTTTTTAAATTATTTTAAAATTATATATTAATAATATTTTTCAAATTTTATTTATATAAAGATAAAAATTATTATAATATATTATATAAAATATATATATATATATAATATATATATAATGAAATAAATAATAAATATATAAAATTTATATTATATATATTATAATATATATATTTTAATATTTTACATATAATAATTAATATATAATATATTTATAAAAAATATAATATAATATATATTAAATTATATCCCATATATAAACAACACATACACACCACCCCACCCCCACCCAAAAAAAACCACATATATATAATAATATAATATATATAAAGATTTTTAATATATAAATATAAATATTAAAAATATATATAGATATATAAAATTAAAATATATATATTATATAGAATATAATAATATATATATATTATATTAATTATAAAATTTTAGATATTAGAAAAAATTAATATATATATAAATATATATTTATATGTGGTTTTGTGTGTGTGTTTTGTGTGTGTGTGTGTGGTGTGTGTGTGTGTGTGTGTGTGTGTTTTGGGTGTGTGTGGGTGTGGATGTGTTTTGTATGTGTACAATAATATAATAATTATTTTAAAATATAAAAATATATTTTTAAAAATATTTTATATATATATAATATATTTTTTAATATAATATTTTATATATTTTATATATATAAAAATTTTATTATATATATAATATTTTATATATATATTTTAATTATCTATAAAATATATTTTTTTTATATATATATAAATTTTTATATATATTATTTTATATATATATATATATATATTTTTATATATTATATTATAATAGGTATAGGGGGCTTTATATATAATATATATTATGATTATAATAATTATATATATAAAAATATATATAATTATAGTTTTCAAACCCATAATATATATAAAATTTAAAATTATATTATAAATATATTATTATATAATATATATATATATTATATACTATTTATATTTTATTTTATATATATAAAATATAAATATATGATTAATATATATTATGATAAATTCTACTATAATTAATATATATAAAATTTATAATATAAAATATATACAAATATATAATAATTAAAATATATATATAATAGTAATATATAATATTTATATAATAATATATATATTATAAAAATTTTATATATATATATATATTATATATACATACATATCACATACAATTTTTACACACAACACACCCCACACACTCCCCACCCACACACACACACACAAACACACACAACACACCCACACCACCACCACAACCAAAACACACACACCACAAAACACACCACACACACACACACACACAAACTTTTCTCTCTCTCTTCACTCACTACTTAATCACCTACTCCTCACCACTCACTCACTCACTCACTCACTCACCCCACTCACTCACTCACTCATTTCACTCCCCTCCCACTCCTCACTCACTCACCACTCACTCACTCACTCACTCCATCACCCCCTCACCAACACTCACTCACTCACTCACTCCCCTCACTCAAAAATCACCCTCATCTTTGGGGGCCCCAAAATTTTAAAATAGCATGATTAGGGCACACATTTTATTGATATTTTTTTTATCTCGCTTTATACGAAAATGGAGATATAGATGAGCTTCTTTCATTTCTCCATCAATACTTATTTTATGCTGTGCTTGCCATCAGTATAAATATTTCTTATGAACAAATATTTCCGTAAAACATATAAACCTCCTTCCATGCAAACAGGAAACAGAACGATTCTCACCACGAAACATGAATATATACTAACATAGGCATTCCCAAATTATCCCAAGGGGCAAATCGTGGGTTTGAACTGAAATAAAAAATTTTTTTTTGACATGTGATAAAAACTGCAGGAAAAAAAGGGGCAAATATATTTTCGAAACACCAAAATTTTTACAATAAGTAAAAAGGGGCGCGACTCGCACTTTTTTTAAGGCGAAGTTTTTAAAAGGCCCCTTGGGTTTCCCAGAGTCGAGTGAAAAGCCGAGACCCTGTAGAGGGGTAACCGGGGAACTTTTAAATTTTTAAAAAAAGGCGATGGGCGCTCAAACCCCTTTGGGCCCGCCTTGCGGGGGGGGCTTTTGCAGGCACCGTGGTGAGTTACTGCAGCAGCTGTGTTAAATGTGAAACACATAATATTGACACTTTTGGGATGGGAAAGGGATGCTCGTGCGAGTCAGCTGACCGGGTGTTGTTTACGCAATCATTGATGAACCGTAATATCCTTAAATTGCATGCCAATGAAGAGATGTGAACCGAAAACACGGTAAAGGGGATTTTAAAGCAAAAAATTGGGAAATAAAGAGAGGAAAATAATTTAAATTGGGTTTGGGTATTTTAAACTATTTTTAGGGCCCCAAAGGGATTTCCCAGAAAGAGGGAAAAATTTCCTAATATCCAAAAATTTTAAATTTAATTTTTTGTAATCAAGGTTTTTTTAAAAAGGGGGGTTTTTGAAACAACTACTGGTAAGTGTTACTAATAGGCCCTTCTGAAGGTTCTGCAAGAATGATTAGATTTAGTGATGGGAAAGGGGGGGTATTTTTTTTTTTTTTTTAAAAAAAAATTTTTAGTGGGTGGCCCTTTTTTTTTTTTCCTTAAATTTTTCTTGGATTTTTAACTGTTTGAGTATGTCAACAAACTAGAACAGTTAATTTGATTAATGCTACCGAGAGTGATGCACAGAGATAGAGGAAAATGGACACTGCCATCTTATAGTGCATAATAAAGTGAAAAGTAATATAGGTTCATCTACAGCTGCCCTATTTTTCCGAAAAAATGACTAAAATTGCCACAAACACCACCAACCCCAGCCAGAGTTTTTTAATCTTGTGTTTTCTTTAAGTAAGCAGGTTAAGTAAAGGGGTTTTTACAGGGGAAAAGATTTGAAAAAATAGGGAAAAGGATAGGGTTTTGGGTTTTGGGTTTTCCTTAATTCTTTTTTTAAAAATTTTATTTTTACATTACGAGTTTATTATTTAAAAAATTTCCCTGATGATTATAGGTATATTTCAGATGTTAAAAACCCCCCTTTTTAAATTGGTTTAATTCCATAATTTTGCTAACAACTTTATTTTATAGTCCCAATAGTAGGGGAAAGGGGATGAGTATATAGGGAAATTTGAGGGAAAAAAAGGCTTAAATACCCCTAAAATTAAATGCAGTAATAGGGGTCAAAACACCCCTGTTTTCAAATGCACATCATTATGAAGTTGTGAAGCAACCTTCCTAACCCTGTTATTGGAACCCCTGGACCCTATAACCCAGGGTTTAATATGTTTAGTTACTGAAAGTGTATGCCAATGTTATTCTTAAATTTTTCTGTTGGGAAAATTCTTTAAAAGCCTTGGGTTTTAAACTTTTGTATTGTCACATGCCCATTTTTCTCACACACACACACTACATATAAGTATGGCCCTTGTTTACCTGTTTATTCGTCTTCGTTTTCCAAAACTAGGGCATTCCTAAAGTTGTTTTTTCTATCCCCTTCCCCAAGAGCATGCCCTTGTTGCAACATACCTTTCACACCAATGATTTTTCATATGTTAAGAACGTGAAAACTTGCCCAAACTTTAGAACCCCTGTAGGAGATGACAGGAAGATCCCTGCGGGGGGCCGAGGAGCAAACCCCCTCGTTCCTCGGCGCAGCCGTTTCTCCATCATAAATATAATAAAAAGGGGTCTAGACAAATTTGGGTTCCCACCTTTCACCCCAGGTAGCCAAACCCCCCAACTCTTGTAGGACCCATCATCCCGGCTCTTACAGACCCTCCCCATTGGGGTATTTACCTATCGTGGGCTCCGCTCCTGGATCCCCCCTCGGGATATTTACCTATCAGGGGCTCACCCTCAGAAAACCCCCACCCCTTGTTTTTTTTTATATTTTAAACCCCTTGGGACAATTTATTTCCCCCGTTAAACCCCCCTGGGTCCAAGGCTTTACCTTTATTTGTCTAGTGGAAAGAGCTGAGCTATAGCCAGGAGGAGAGGGTGGATCCACTTGTTGGCCTCTGCTGACACCTAGAAATACGTAAAAAATTTTGTATTGTTTAGTACATGGGAACACCCAAAAATCCCAAAAAAGGAAAAACAGGGGTTTTTTTTCGGGCCCCCTTTTTTGTGAGTTTTAAATTCCCTGTCCCCCCCTTTCACACAATTTTTTTTGCAAAAATTTTTCCCCTCCCTTTTGGGCCAAAGGTTTTCCCGAAGTGGGCAAAAAAGGCTGCTGGGCTTTTAGTCAAGTTCCCCTGGAAAAATTTAAAGTTAAAAAAAAATTTATTTCCATGTAGATATGAAAATGTTTTTTAAAACTGCCCAAAAGGGGAAACCAAAAAAATTTTTGAATAAAATGAAATTTAATAAGGGATTTAATGTACAAAGGTTTGAAATATGAATAGTTTATCAGTGATATATATATATATATATATATTAATAATATATATATATAATAATAATATATATATATATGTATATATATGTATATATATATATATATATATCACTGATAAACTATTCATATTTCAAACCTTTGTACATTAAAATCCCTTATTAAATACATTTTATTCATATAATTTTGGGTTCCCTATTGCAGTGTTAAACATTTTACATATCTACATGGCATGATTTTTTTTTAAACATTATTTTCCCAGTGAACGTGACTAAATAGCCCGCAGCCTTTTTGGAATTCGGGAAAAACATGGCCACAGTGAAGGATGGGAAAAACTTTGCAAAGAAATTGTGTGTAGAGTGTGACATGGGAATATCAAACTCACACAAAGTCGTAGGAAACCCTGATTTCTCTTTTGGGTATCTTGTGTGTCACAGTGTACTAAACAATATGCTAAAGTTACGTATTTCTAGGTGTCAGCAGAGGCCAACAAGTGGATCCACCCTCTCCTCCTGGCTATAGCTCAGCTCTTTCCACTAGACAAATAAAGGTAAAGCCTTAGGACCCAGGGGGGTTAACTGTGAATAAATTGTGCAAGAGGTTAATATCACAACAAGGGGTGGGGGTTCTGAGGGTGAGCCCCTGATAGGTAAATATCCCGAGGGGGGATCCAGGAGCGGAGCCCACGATAGGTAAATACCCCAATGGGGAGGGTCTGTAAGAGCCGGGATGATGGGGGCCACAAGGTATGGGGGTGGCTGTTAGGGTGTAAGGTAGAGAACCAATATGTCTAGAACTTTTTATATTGTATGATGGAGTACGGCTGCGCCCAGGAACGAGGTGTGCTCCTCGGCTCCCCGCAGGGAGTCTTCCTGTCATCTCCTACGGGTCAAAGATGGGATAGATCAGGCTTAAAATGACAATCAGGGGATGAAAGGGGGTTGCAACAAGCATAGCTCTTTTGAAGGGGATAGACAAAAAAACAAGGAATGTCAGTGTGGGAACGAGAGAGAATAAACAGGGGAAAGCAATGGACAAATTTTATTATGTGTGTGTGTGTGAGAATATAGGCATGGACAATACATAAATATAAAAGGCATGTAGAATATAACAACAGATAAAAGAAAACTTTTGGCATACACATTTCAGTAACATCACATATATAAAGCTGGGTTATAGGGTCCAGGGGTTCCAATAACAGGGTTAGGAAGGTTGCTTCACAACTTCATAATGATGTGCATTTGAAACATGGTGTTATGAGCATATTACTGCACTATATTTACGGTATTTAAGCCTGTTTTACCTCATAATTTCCCTGATATACTGCATGCCCTCCCCTACTATTGGGACTATCAAATCAAGATTGTTAGCTAAATATGGAATTCAGCCAACTAAAAATGGTATACATCTGTAATATACCTATAATCATCACGGATTATTATATAATGAGCTCGTGAATGTGAAATACATATTTAAAAAGAATTATCATGCAAACCCAAAATCCAAACCTATCCTTTCCTACTTTCTATCTATTCCCTGTACACCCCTTACATTAACACATGCTTAATTAAAGAAAACACAAGATTAAGAACTCTGGCTGTGTGAGTGCTGTGGGTATTTATAAATTTTTTGGTAAATATGGGCAGCGTGAGAACCTAATTACTTTTCACTTTATTATGCACTATAAGATGGCAGTGTCCATTTTCCTCTATCTCTGTGCATCACTCTCGGTAGCATTAATCAAATTAACTGTTCTAGTTTGTTGACATACTCAAACAGTTAAAAATCCAAGAATAGCAAGGGCCACCCACTGAAAATAAGAAATAAGCTTTCCCATCACTAAATCTAATGATTCTTGCAGAACCTTCAGAAGGGCCTATTAGTAACACTTACCAGTAGTTGTTCAGAAAACCCCTTTAAGAATTTGATTACATAAAAAATTTACTAAATTTTTTGGGTATTAGTAATTTTTCTCATTTTCGGCAACTTGGGCCTACAATGTTACAAATCCAAAAATTTATTACTTCTTCCCTTATTCAAAAATGTTGCGTTTAAAAAGCCTTCGTGTTTTCGGTTCACATCTCTTCATTGGCATGCAATTTAAGGATATTACGGTTCATCAATGATTGCGTAAACAACACCCGGTCAGCTGACTCGCACGAGCATCCCTTTCCCATCCCAAAAGTGTCAATATTATGTGTTTCACATTTAACACAGCTGCTGCAGTAACTCACCACAGGTGCCTGCATAAGCCTCCCAGCAAGGCTGGCCGAAGCGGTGAGCGTCATCGCCATTTTTTTTAAGAATAAAAGTTCGCAGGTTACCCTCTACACGTCTCGGCGTTCACTCTGACTCTCGGACCCAGCTGCTCTTTATATAACTTCGCCTTACGAAAGTGCGAGTCTGCGCACCTTTACTTAAGTTGTATAATTGTGTTTCGTAATATATTTGCGCCTTTTTTCTGCAGTTATATCACATGTCAAAAACAAATTCTTATTTCAGTTCAAAGCACGAGTGACTTGTATAATTTGGGAAGCCATGTTTGTTAATTTTTTATGTT
>NC_051389.1:54965995-54983924 GCF_015228065.2 Penaeus monodon | reverse complement strand
ATCTAAAAGATTGCCAATGACCTTCGTCATCCACTCCTCGGTAGCACTGCATTGAGAATAGTATTTTCGGGATCACACTGATAAAGCCATATTTTTGTCCCCATTACAGTTCTTTGAAGAAGTGCTTCAGGATCTTGATCCCAGTTGCTTAGCTTCTCTGTTGAGAGATGCACCCTTATTTGCAGCTGGTTTGAGCATAACAGCTTGGGCAAGCATTGACCAGAAAGATTGCTGAGCTTCAGTTCTGTCAAATTGTGTAAGCTTAATGGCTGAAATGTCAAGTGTGTCAGTTTTTTGTTCCAATTATTACATGCCTACCTCTTCTTTTAAAGGGGAAAGAACATCATTGTTTTTTTCTTTGAAAATTTTTGTGGATGGCCTGCCACCGGAACATCATCTTCCAAAACCAGTTCGTTTTTTAAATGAGTTATCCGATTGTAATTGCTAAATTACTTGTTGGGGCATTATCTCTATAAAATTGTCCCTAAAAGGGTTAATGATTTGCCTATACTTTCCCCTGAGCTTAAACTATGAATTTGAAGTTTGTTTTTGACCTTGATTTTGATAGTGTTTTTCAGTTGCTCAAACAGGTACTATCTTCAATTTGGCATTACCACCTTCCTAGTTACTCTTGTTGACTTATTTTCAGAACTTTTTTATACTATTTTTATCTATAAATGTTCAGCTGCATTAACTTGAGATCTGTGCATATTTTCCCCAATTTTTTAATGCATGTCCCACAATTTTTTTTTGAAGACCCATTGTGTCATTTGTATGTATGCACGTGTGTAGGTATGTGTATATGTACATATGTATGCATTTGTATATATTACCCTTTCAGGGCATAGTAGATTATTGTTGTAACTGCCTGTGGTTTGCCCTTTTTATAGTTCTTTCTCTCTCTCTCTCTCTCTCTCTCTCTCTCTCCCCTCTCTCTCTCTCTCTCTTCTCTCTCTCTCCTCTTCTCTCTTTTCTTGTCTCTCTCTCTCCTCTCTCTCTCTCTTTTCTCTCCCAAATTTTTTGCTTTTTGTTATTGCTTAATAATTTATTTATTTATGCTTATTTACATTTTACCTATAAATTTTTTCTTTCTGAGGAGGGTAGATAAAATATAATTGTTGAGTAAAAAAATTTCCATTTTCTGAGAATTGAAGCAGTTGAATTTGCTGAAGGTATCAATATCAATTTGTAAATATTTGGAAGTAAGATATGAATTGTCCAAACAGGACAGTTCATATCTTATCAATTGCAGGTGATCTGCACTATAACAAAGGGTTACATTAATGAAAATCCATTTGCTCCAGAATAGCTTAGTCATCAAGGAGTCCCTTTACTGTGCTGTGCTCCAGAATAGCTTAGTCATCAAGGAGTCATTTACTGTGCTTACCAGGTCTCACATACCCCCTATAATAATAGTAATGTTAACGATAATGATAATGATAATAGAATAATAATAAAACAATGATAACCACAATAGCAACATTGATAAAAGGATATCAGTTTTTTCCCCAAAATCCGAGGATTTTGTTAGTTGAGAGGTGAAGTGGGCCTGAAATTAAACTCCGGTGACTAAGAAATTTGTGAGGTCATTATATGAAAACAAAATTGCCCAAAAAAAAAAAATTCCCGAGAAGGTGTTAGAAAAGGGATGAAAAAATGTGATTAATTAGCCCTTATACTCCTATTTCCCAAACAATCTTTAAACTTTCTGTTTAAACCCCCAAAACCACCGGGGGATGGTATGTTTTGTACATCCCATTTCCCTACTGGGAGATAGATTTTTAAGTGTTTTTACAAAAGGGTTGGGCCCCAAAATGTCCTAAGCCCACCACTGACCTTTTAATGAAGTACACCCTGTCTCCCCTTTTTAAATTTTCCTTTATTTTTTAAAAATTATTTTTTTGGTATCAAATATTGCTGGTCAGTAATGTAAATAATATTATAATAATTATAAAGATATAATAGAAATAACAGCATAAATATTATACTTATTTAAAAAAAAAACTTTTTTTCCAGTGAATTTAAGGGCCTCTTTTGTGGCTAAGCACGAGATCCACCCTTTTGTACAGAGACATTTCACAAAACAACACCACAGAAAAACAAAACCCTTTTCCCAGAGCCTTTATTAAAATGAGGGCATTACTATTCATCACAAACTTAGAAAGGCCCCATTCAAAATATCTGTTTTTTTTTCTAAATTTACTTTTTTTTTACCCAATGAGATTATGTTATCTCCATAAAGTATATCTGTACTGTGGGGGCAGTTTCCCTCTGGCCACACCCAGAAAAACCCCCCAAAATACCCCCCTTTTCCCCTTTTTTTTGTCCCCCCTTTCCTATTTGCAGTAATTTTTTTTCCAGCCTCTTTTTTTTTGTTAGTTTTAAAGGGAGTGAGCATGAATTAGTATGGCCTTTTCTCCTCTTCTCTCTTCTTCCTCCCCTTTCCCCTTTTTCTCTCTCTCTCTCTCTCTCTCTCTCCCTTTCTCTTCTCTCGTCTTCTCTCTCTCTCTGTCTCTCTCTCCTCTCCCCTCTCTCTCTCGTCGTCTCTCTTTTCCCCTCTTCCCCTCTCTTTTCTCCTCATCTCTCCTTCTCCTCTTCTCCCCCCTCTCCTCTCCCCCCTTTTTTTCTTCCCTTTTTCCCCCTTTCTCCTCTTTAAATCCTTTCTTCTCTTCTCCCTTTTCCAAAAAAAAAAAAAAAAAAAAATTTCATCCAAAAAACAAAAAAAAAAAAAAAAACCCGGGGGGGGGGCTTTTCTTAAAAAAAATTCTCCAAAAAACCAAAAAAAAAAAAAAAATTCCCTTAAAAAACAAGGGGGGGGGGGCCAAAGGCCAATGGAAAAAAAAATGGCAGGGGGGGTAAAAAAAAAAAATTTTAAAAAAATTTTTAAAATCTAAAAAAAAAAATTTTTAAAATATAAATTTTTAAAAATTTAATATTAAAAAGGATAGAAGAATTTTAATATTATTTTAATATTTGATTAAGATATTGTAATTTTAAAAATATAAAAATTTTAAATAAATAAAATAAAAAAATAAATAACAAAACCAATTAATAAAACATATAAAAAGTTGAAAAAAATGGGAAAATATATTTTAATAGATTATATTTTTTTATAAATTTTATATAATTTATATAAAATACATATATATATTTTAATTATATATAATAAATAAATTTTAAAATATAAATAATATAAATATTTTAGTCAAAATAATATACATATAATATAAAAATTATAGATATAAAATATTATATATAATTATATAAAATATATATATATATAATAGTATAAAATAAAAGATATATAATAACAAAATATATATATATATAATATATATAAAAATTTAAATATATCTATACATTATATTTTTAAATTTTTAAAATATAAAATCTATATAAAATATATATATATATATATAAATATATATAATAATAAAAATAAGAATAAGAGATATATATATATACCATATATATTTTATTAATATATATATAATATTATAATTTATAAAATTTTCCTATTTTAATTATTTAAAATATTTTAATATATAAAAATATTATTTTAATTTATATATTATATTAAAAATTATATTTATATATATTATATATATTTTATATAAGATAATATATATTTAAATTAAAATTATAAAAATATATATTTTATATATATATCTATCAAAATATTTTTATATATAGTTTAATATGTAAATAATATTTATTATTTTTAATTTTTATATATATATAAAATTATATAAATTATTTTATATAAATACTAATTTATATAAATATTATATATTTTATAATTATACTATATATTATATAATATATATATATATATAGATATATAAAATTTTATATATATATATATAATATATAAATTATATATAATAAAAGTTAAAATATATATATAATATATATATATATAATATATTTAGTTTTCCATATTATATATGTAGATATTTTATAATATATAATAATATATTTTATAATTAAAATATATATACAATTATTTTTTAATATCAATATTTTAAATTTATATTTTATTTTATATTTTATATATATAGATTTTATTTCTATATAATATTATCTTTTAATTATATACTAAAGGTGTTTTTTTTTCATATAAATATAATTTTTATAGTAAAATTTTTTATCCCCTTATATCAATTTTTTTATATAAGGATAATAATAAATAAAATTATATATATTTTCCCCCCAAAATATATTATAATTAAATAAATATAATACGTATTTAAAAATATTTATATTTAAAATATATAAAATATATATATATCATACTATATATATATATTAATATATATTTTAATATTTTATATATTCCACTCACCATCAATAAACTTCCCCAATTTTAATTCATTATACCCCTTTTTTTTTCCAAAATTTAATCACCTGATTTCCCTCCAGAAAAAAAAAAAATTTTAAATCAAAACTATTTCTAAAATTTAAAGTAAAAACCCCTTTTTCCACCCAATTTAACAACACCCTCTATCCTCTCATATTAATTGAAAACCTATTTTCAAAATAATGGTTTAAAAAAAAAAAAAAAAAAAAAAAAAAAAAAAAAAAAAAAAAAATTTTATATATAATTATAAATTATATATCTTTAAAAAATTTTTATTAAAATATAAAATATATAAAAATTAAAATATATACTTTATTATATATTTTAAAATAAAAACTTATATATATTTTTAAAAATTATAAAAATTTAAAAAATATAATATTAATTTTTAATTACAAAAATTTAAAAAAAGGAAAAAAAAAAAATCGTATACGAAAAACAAAAATAAATTAAAAAAATAAAAAAGGGAAGGGGGGGAAGAGAAAAAATATATATATTTTATATAATAGTAAAAAATATATATTTTAAAATATATTATATATAAAATAGAATATTATAGTCCTTAAATTAATTATAAAATTTTAAGAATAATTATTATTGGGGGGTTATCATATTGGGGGGTCCCCTTAAAATTTATTTTGGGGGTTAAAAAAAATAGTTTAAAACCAAAGAGGGGACTAAGGGGAAAATTGATTGGGGAAATTTTCCCAATAGGGCCAAACTCCTTTTAATAATTAATATAATTAAATAGCCTCAGGGGGAATAATATGTTGAAAAAAAAACAAAAAAAAAAAAAAAAAAAAAAATTTATATGGGTTATATATAATATTTTATAAATTTTTAATATATATAATAAATATATTTTAAAATATATATAGATTTAATATTTTATATAAGTATATTAAAATATATATATATTTTATAAAATATTATAATATTATTATATAATATGTATATAATAGATATAATAATTATATATATATTTTTTTTATAAGATATATATTGGGTTTATATATTTTAATTTTATTAAAAATATAAATAATATAAATATAATATTTTAAAATTATATAAAATTTATAAAATATATATATATATTTTAAAAAATAATATAATATAAAAAATATAAAATAGAATTTTATAAAATATGAAATAAATATTTTATATCATATATATATAATATTAAAATATTATATATATATGTTAATTTTATAGTATATAATATATCATATATATCTATATAATATTATAATATATTTAAAAAAATATATAAAAATGTTTTATAAAATATAAAAATAGAATATATTTTTAAAAATTTATATATAAATATAATATATTAAAATAATTTAATATAGTATATATATATATATAGAAATATTATAATAGAAAGGATAGTTATAAAATTTTAAAAGTATAAATTTTAAAATTTTTTTAATTTTATATATATATATATTTTATATATTTAAATATATAATAAAATATATATAATATTTTAATATAAATATTTATATATATGTATATAAATATATTTTATATATAATATATTTTAATATATATTTTTATTATAAAATTTTTAAAAATATATATTATAATATTATAGTAATTTTGAATATAAATAATTTTTATAAAGATGGGAGATAAAATTTTAAAAAATAAAAATATATGATTAAAATTAATATTATATATAGATATTTTTATATAAAATATGAATATTTATTTTAAAAATTTTTATATATTTTTTTAAAATATATATTTTATTATAAAAAATTTATATAATAAAAAAACTTTAATAAATAAAATAAAATATATATAGATATAAAATTTTTATAAAATAAAATATTTTCTTTATATATATATATATATATAGAAAAAAGATTTTTTAAAAATAAAAAAAATAATATCATATAAAAAAGATAAAAATTATTTTATAGAAAAATTAAATAAAGAAAATTTTAGATAAAAATTATCTATATATATATATTAATATTATAATATATATAAAAAAGAAATATAAATATATATTTTTATAATAATATATTATTTTTATAATAATATATTTTAGTTATAAATTATAAAATATGTATAAAAAAAATTTATTTTTATATAATATATATTTAAATTTTTTTTTATTTTATTTTTTATTTTAATTATATGATATATAGGAAAATAATTATGAGTGGAGATTATGTAAAATAATATGTATATATTTTTAATTAAATTATTTTTTTTTTTTTTTATACTTATATGTTTTATATTATTATATATAAAAATAAAAAATATTTTTTATATATTATATAGTTTAGCTAATTTTTTTTTCCTTTTTTTTTAATTTTAATATAAATATATATTATATATATTATATTTAAAATATATATAAAATTATATTATTTAATATTTATATGTTTTATTTATTTTATTATTTAAATTTTTTTAATTTTTATATTTTATAATATTTTTATAAATATATATATTATTTATATTTTATATATTTTTTTAAAATTTTATGGTTTTTTATTTTAAATATTTTTTTTATTTCTATATTTTAATTATTTTATAATATAATATAAAATTTTAATAAATTAAAATATATAAATTTTATTCTTTTATTTATTTTTAATTATTTTTAATATTTTTAAAATTTATATATTTAAATATATTTTTTTAATTATATATATATATAAAATTAGTAATATTGGAAATATATAAAGAATGAATTAATTTAAAAGAATTTTAATTTTTAAAATTAATTTATATTATTAGTTTTATTTTTTTATATTATTTTTATTTTTTATATAAAATTTATATATATATTATATATAAAATATTTTATAAATATATATAATAAAAGAGTATATAAAGGTTAAAAATTATTTTTATTTTTAAAATTTTGTTATTTTAAAATTGTATATAAATATTTTATATAAAAGATATTTTTATAAAAATATTTTTATATATTTATTTTTTAAAATTTTAGGGAATTTTATTTTTTTTTTTATATTTTTTATATATTATATATTTTAATTGTATATAAATAAAATATAATATATATATATTATATAATTATATATTTTTATAAAAATTTTCCATAGTATTTTAAATTTTTTTTATCTTATATTATTTTTTATATAATTATAAAATTTTATAAATTATAAAAATATATATTTTATTTATATAATATATTTCCCCCCCCCTTTTTTCCCCTCCCTCCTTTTTTCCTCGTCTTTAATATATATATAAAATATTTTAAAAATATTTTATATATAATTTTATATTTAAAAATTTTTATATATTTTAATATTAAATTTATATATTATTTTTTAATAAATATATATAGATATATAATATATAAAATAAATAATATATATTTATATATTATAATAAAATTGTAATTATGTTAAAATTTATACCCTATATAGAAAATAAAATTATAAATATTATTATATAAAATATATATAATATATTTTATAAAAATTTTAAGATTTATATTAAAAATTTTTAAAATTTTTTATATTTTTAAATATTATCTTTTTTATAATTTTTATTATTAATAAATATATATTAATTTATAATAATATATATTTTATATAAAAATATTATATATTTTTATAATATTTTATTATTTTTTTTTTTTTTTTCCAAAATTTTATATATATATTATATAATATAGATAATATATATATATAAAAAATTTATCCCCATATAATTATAATAAAAATTTATTATATATATATATTTTTTAAATATTTTTTTTATTATTAATATAAAATATAATATATATTTAATATTTTTAAATAAAATATTTTTAAATACTATATATTTTATATATATATTTTAAAATTTTATATTATATTTTTTTATATTATATTTTTATATAAATTTATTTTAAATTATTAATATATATAAATATTTTATTTTATTTTTTATTTTATTTATTTTTTTTCCCCCCCCCATATACACACAAACATATAACACATTCTTTGGAAACTTGTTTTTGCTAAGTAGATGTTGGTAAATATTTTAGATATAGAAAGCTGGGGGGGGTTTTTCATTGTACCCCTGCAGGTGCTTTACTTTAAAACTTTTTTGTATCTTTTTGAAAAAAGGGTTTGTACAGTTTTTTTTCGGGAGGCTGGGGGGGTCTTTTTTTAAACTACATTTTTTAAAGAAGAATGGGACATTTTTCTCCAATGTAAACCCAATATTTGGTTTAACTTTTTTTTTGGGAAAAAAAATTTTGGGAAAAAATTTGTTATTTTTTTTCCCCCCTATTGGTTTTTTTTCCTTTTTGGCAGACTTTTTTCCCCAAAGGCACCCCATCAAAGAAGATAAAAAAAACCCTCATGGTTTTTAAAGAGATCCAGCATTTCCAGCCCCCGGGAAGGGGCCCCAAATTTGGTAAAAAGGGAAAGGTTAGGGGTCCCTCCGGGGTTTTCCCAGTAAAAAGGGAAAGGGGTTCAGGCGGGAGGAAGAGGTGAAGGATAAAAAGGGGAACTTCTTCAGATCCTTTTGGATTTGTAGAAAAGGAGAGGGAAAAAACTTCAATCAAGGGCAGGGGAAAAAACCCCAAAAAAAATAGAGTCATGGGGAACGGAAAAACACCCCATCACCAGGCTCGAGGGGGATACCAAGTCACAAGCATCTATTTGCCTCTCGGGGGCCCCCCCAAAGGGACTTTCCCTGGGTTTTTCCCAGGGGAAAAAAAACAGGGGAAAACCCAATCACCTGCTGGGCAAACGCTCTAAAGAAAACAGTCCAATGCCTTCAGGTTCACAAGATATAGGGAGAAAAGACAACCAAGAAGGGGGGGTTGAAAGGAAGACCAAAATCAAGCAAAGGGTTAACTCGAACTTCATCAAAGGACAGTAATTCTCCCTCAAGGAGTACGAGAGGAAGAAGCCCAACGCTCAAAAGGGTTCTCCCATTTAAAAAAACCCGGGGGAAACCTAAAAAAAAACTTTGGAGCCCTTTGTCAGAAAAAGACTCCCACTGACTCTCAGGAATTTTGAACTTAATGAAAAAATATACAACATTTTTTTTTGTCATATTTTATATGCTGCTTTGCAGCCGGGTTTAGGATGTTAAATAGATAGGGAAATATGAATTCCCATTGAAAAAGTGCCCTTTTTTTAAAGGGTAATTTTTTGGGCCAGCTCTAAACCTTTCTGGAAATGTATTGGTAAACATTGTCCCTTATTTTGAAAGAAAAGGCTCCCTGTAGTAAAAGAGCTAAAGCTTTTTTCCATTTATTTTCTCTTGTTTCTTTACTTAATACATACTTTTGTGATCATATAAGGGAAAAATCTTAAATTGGGTGCATCAAAAAAAGATTTGTGGAGAGCTCTTTAAAGATTTATGGAGGTTGCTATTTACTAGATATAGTTCATGATTTCTACCACTAAACTTTGTCTTTAATAAATTAAATGCCGAGTTACCACTTAGTTAGGATGTTAAAAGTGCATTTGACAATATCAGTAACCAGAAGTAAATGTTGCATTTGATTCATTTTTGTAATGTTACAGTAAAAGCTCAAAATAAGCAGACTAGGTATTTAAGAGTCATCATATCAGTGACAATAATAAAGTAAATACACATCCACTAATACCTTCATGCATTAATATATCCTTCTAGAAGTTCACTGATTATTGATTTGTTGAGTTTTTCTGTGTTCTTTTTATGGTGCTTGGCTGGTATATTCTCAAGGATGTACCAAGGAATTCAGAATTATCATTATAGTAAAATAAAGATATGTATCAGATATACTTCAGAATTTTCAACAGTGTATAACATGAAAAGAATAATACTAGAGATAAAACTTCACAGGTTAGACTTGTTAATAAAAAAATCATAAATTAACATGTGAATTATATGCATATACAGAAAATCTGTTGTACATACAGAAAGCTATAACAGATGATCTCAGTAGAATTTTAAAAATCATATTTTCTGTTTCTCTACATTTATATCTGTATAACAGTGGTGGAGTTTGTAAAACAATCACAGTTTTAGTCTCACTCATATAATACAGCCCATATGTCATACATGTACACACAGTGGAGCTTTTGCTGTAGTATTTACAAGTACAGTATATATAGACTTACAGGATGTATAAGACAACTAATAACTTAGTACATATCACCAATCAAAGTATTATTTCCTAGTCATTTTCTTTGGTACATATGCAAGCTTATAGATAGATGGTTGATATTAAAATATGTGATAATAAGTTAGATTTTTCCACAATTTTTCTACCAAAACTCCTAGTGTCTTGTATTTGCAGGTGTCGAAGATTATATTTCAATATTTCATAAAAAACTTTTATTTAGAAAAAGAAATCACATGTAGAGTAAATTTATTTACAAGGTTAGTTATTTGTAAAATATATAATATTTCCCTCTAATGTGATGCATCAGAATTTAGGTAGTTTGTGTTAAATTGATATGATGAGGAAGAAATTACAGCAAAATGAGTTTAATCAAAAATATAAAGACAGCAATTAGTAGTGCTCCAGAAGTAAATAGCAGAGAAAGAATAATCTTTTTATAAGATATAAATGAATGAGAAAGTGTACATAAATACAATGAGTTCCTCATGTTTTCCAAGTCGAGTTTATAGTTCACAAAGAATTTTGACAAATATTTTTCTTAAGCAGTTAATGAGCATTTGTTGTAGTTTTATATATTTGGGTCTAAAGTTTATATACTAAAACGTAATTGTTTTTGTTTTGAATGAGAGCATCATTACTTGTAATTTATTGCATGTATAAATTACAAAAAAATTCCATGATTCAAGGGGAAGTATTGTTATTTACTTCTGAAAATGCATGGTGTAAGGTTGTTTAAAGAGGTGGGACAGTGGGAAGGTTTTATACTAGTTCCCAAAAAAAATTATCACATCAGAGGGGGAAATTTTCACCTTTTTTTTTCGCTTCCATTTTTTTATTAGAAATAGTGTAGCACTTTTTTCCTTTTTTCAGACAAATAAAAAGTTACAAGACTAGGAAAAAGCTGAAGTGATAATAACTGTTTTTTGATTTTGAAATATAGGTTATTTATTACAATAAACTTTGAATGCTTTCTATTATTTTTAAAATTATTTACATGAAACTAACTTTGAAGAAGGGTCTAATGTTCCGCAGTTTAAAATTTGTTATTTATTGAATTTGCCATGCGCAGATGTTCCAAATTCTTATTTGAAATTCGGGAATTCTTTTATTTTAAAAAATAATTTAGAAATGTTTACATCCCAGATAAAGTTTAACCCCTTGCAGTGGGGTACTTCTAGGGACTTGTTAGCTGACAGATACGGGCTTTTTTGCCCCTGAAATTTTCCCAAAAAAAATTCTAGCTCACCCTACCCAAGGAATGTAGAATTTTCAAAAGTCATGCCCAGTATCTGCTGTACATTTTAAGCCCTGCCCAGTTACAGGGGGCAGGTAAGTTGCAGATGGGGGGTTCTAGGGGTTTAAAGTTTCACAGTATGTTTTGTGAGATAGAAAAAATTTTTGGTATGAATTTGTTTCCTTGCTTTTTTTTATGAGTAAAATATTAAAAAAAGAGAAATTTTTTTTCCCCCTTTTTTTCAAAAACCTTTTATATTGTGAATGCCCCACCCCCTTTTTAATAAACTTTTAAAATGTTGATGTTTTTTTTACAAAAAAAGAGAAGAGGAAAGAAGAAGAGCAATTTTGGTGTGTAAAACCCTTAGTGTTCAAAAATGGTTTGAAAACAAATTAAAAAACATTTTCATACAAATTTTTGAATTTTGTCCCGTTTGCAAGTTTTTTTTTTTTTTTTTTTTTTTTTTTTTTTTTTTTTTTTTTTTTTTTTTTTTTAAAAAAATTTTTCTTTTTTCAAAAAAAGAAATTTTCATTTTTAAAAAAATTTGAGGAAGATAAAATTTTTAAGAAAACTGGGAGGAAAAAAACACTATCCTTTTTTTAATGGATAATTAAAAATCTTTTTACTTAATACTCCTTAAAAGGGAAGTCCTTAAAATTTGAGGGCCTTTTCCTTTTTATTTTCTTACTGAACCAAAATTTTTTGGTTTAAACCAAACCCCTTCCCTTTTTTTATAAGCAAAAAATTTAACAAATTTTTTTAAAGAAAAAAAATCGCTCTAAAATAAAAATATCTAAATTTGTTTTTTTTTTTTCCCTCTTCGTTTTTTGAATTTTTCAATTTTTGAAGAATTTTTTTTTACCCCCTTTGAGAAAATTAGAATTTTCACACCTTATAAATGCACTGAGCCCGAGTGCAAAAATTTTTTTCTTGATGAGTGGGGTCTACACCTCTCAAGAAAAAAAAAAAAGGTTTTCAGTTACCAATGTTTTATTTTTCAAGAAATAATTTAGACTATTTAAGCTTTAGAATACTAATGTAATGAAATAAAAAATATTATTGAATTATACTCCCTTACATTAGACCCCCATCATCAATGTATAAAAGGCTGTTTTCAGTAGAACACCAGGAAATCACCTGTATATCTACATTTTTTCCTTATATATCATTAATGAGTTATTTTATTTTCTTAACATTCATATTACAATTTCCAAGTAACACATTTTTTAGAAACTCCAAAAAAGTAAAAAAACCCCAAAACAAAAAGAAGTACAGTATTTCTATACTGGTGTTAATTTGGGAATGAGGGATAGAGTATAAGAGCAGATGAATGGCTATATTTAAAATTTGAGTGTGGAGGCAAAAAGAATTTTGGAATAAGGCTTTTGCATTGCCAAAAAATATTTTTTCTTTTTACTTCTTTTTTTATGGGGTGAGTGTTAAGTTGGTCTTTGGCCATTCTAGAGAATAGGTTTAATGGGTTAAAATGTTCAAAAATAAAAATACAAACCCCTATGAGCTGCAAACTGAAAAAAAAGAATCTTTTACATAAATTTGCATTTTTTTAGAAAACATTACCAACACTTTTGCCATCAGATTAAAAACCATCAGTAATTTGTTTGGAAAAGTATGAAATTTGCACTGAAGCCTTCACCAAACCACCAACCTATCAGAATCCTTACGAATCCCACACTTCTCCCTTCAACAACCTATTCTCTTTCCTAATACATACATATCCTACTAAATCTAACTCCTTACCCCCACCCGCCCAAAACCCGTTCACTCACCAATCCTTTCCCCCAGCTTAGACAACTAATCACTAACTCAACCCCCCTTCCCTAACTTAATATAGTGCTACAGACCTTAGAGTTTTAGAAACATTATCTTGCTTTAACCATTAACCATTAACCTTGACATCATGCTTTAAAATTTTTATTAGATTGATGTATGAGCGTGTTTAAAATTTTCAGTGAGTATGCATCTATGGGAAATTTTCCCAGTGACCATGCAACTTATTTTGAAAGTGCATTATGAAAAATAGCCTCTCTATGAGGTATATATTTATTAAAGATTTTTAAAAATCCCAAGGGTAAAACAAGAGAGTCAGCTTGTGTCAAACTTAAAATACTTGTATTTTAATAAGAAAAAAATAGTAATAATAAAAAATAAGAATAAATAAATACATCTTATCGTAAGGCCCCTACTATATTTATGTGGACTTATAAGTGTAATAACAGATTTCGAAGAGTTATTGAAAGTTCTAATACCTATACCCAAAAAAAAAAAAAAAATAAAGCAATATTTTCAAAAGCTTCTTTTACACATGCTTGGGAAGAAAAAAATCTATTCTGGTGTGCTTTGTAATATAATGCAGTTTCGATGGATTAAGTATAAAAGTATGAACTTCTTTCTGTAAGATATGGACAAAACTTGATTTTGTTTGTAATTTCCTTTGCTTTAAATTTTTTTAGATATGAAGTACTTTCATCATTTCTCCAAATAGGTATATGAACCAAAAGATAATGAAAAGGGTTGGGCAGTTAAGATAAAATTAATTCTGTTCATGTTCCTTATATGTCTGTACTGATAAGCAATATAAATTTTTTTCGAACAGTTAGAATTACAGTTAATTTTTTCCACAGACATCGTGTTTCGACAACCTTTTTGGTTATTGTAATAACTGATTTTTACTTCCAAATATACTCGAAAACGAACATCCCTTATTTAATCCGTAGTATATCGCCTGCTGTATCCATTCCAATCGTGACCTTACTGGAGTATCGATTATGTAGGCAGTTTTCGTATCATTCTTTACATCAAATTCTTTTTCAGCTGCCGGTACTAATCAATATTCAAAAATGGCATTCTTGATTTAGTTTGTGTAACTATTCTAGTAGCCTTGAAAAATCAATATTACTTTATATTTGTAAAGGAGATTTAGCGAGAAGGATCATGTGAAGTGGATAAAAAAAATTAATGAGCCATCGTAGTTGAAAGGAAGGGCTTTCAAATTCCAGATTTGAAACTTGAAATATTTCCCGCGCTCGCGATACCATGCCTTTCGTTCGATTTTAAACATATTTTTAACTATAAGAAAAAAATTTCATTTGTTCTATATGAACTTTCTTGGATATATACAATTTTAAAAAAGTAATTTCAAATGTCTCTCAGTCGAGTAACTGTTATACCACTTTCTCAAAATATTATAACACCGAATTATTCAAAATAGCAATATAACAAAAACTTTGTAAAACTAAATGGTGTTCACTATTAATTTCATGTTCAAACAATGATTTTACCATATAACGAAGAATACTAATTTGATAATTAAAGAATAAACTGTGGGTTCCAAAATTTCATCCACCAACGAACTCAGTATCTGTCAAACATGGCGTCTGTCCGCAGTCGTCATTGACGTTTGTCCCGTGTAGAGTGGTGATTTTCAGTGAATGGGTGAATCATAAGGTGTTACCTGTGTAGTCACAGTGTGTATAAAGTTCAGTAAAATGGGGGAGCCAACTGAACCGCCGATTAAAGATGTCAAAAGGCCAGAGGATGTAGTTAAAGTGGCCATGGCGGATAACTTGAAGTTTGCCGTGTTTATCGGGCTTATTGAAGTCGGACAGGTTCCAACAAGGAGGTTGTCAACACAGTCCCACAACTGGTAAGTCGTAGGAAAAAACTCTTGTTCTTCCTAGGGCTGTCAGGCAACGAGCGATATAAACAAGCATGTGGGCTATAAGAAGGTTTGAAAGATTTCGTCTGCTAGAGCGTCATCACTCGGTGGTTGGCAGTCCCTTTAGCGAGCATGTAACCTTGTTGACACCCATTTTTCCCACCCAGTTTAAGAGGAACCAAGCATCCCAGGTTCTCGCCGAGGAGAGGAGTTAAGCCTAAAACGGAAATCAGCCTTCACACCGGCTGAAACGCGACGTGGCTTTTGTGCAACATTAATGTTATCAGGCGTTAAGCTTATTGCGGGGCCCGAGCAGCCCTCGGTGACTGCGGGATTTTACCAATCTACCAGTCTACCCCGAGCATTGTTTGTGTGTATATTCCACGCTCCGCCAAAGCCACACACTCGTGGAATGACTCCTTACTCCTTTACCTCCCCTTGCCACCCCAAATTTAAAACTCCCTCGATCTCTTCCTTGTTTGGTCACGTCCCCCCTTTTGGGCATTTTAAAAAAGGCCGTTCGGTACATTTTGAACGGGCGTGTGATCTCTAGGGATTCATCACAAATTAACTTCAGATTTTGGCCGAGCTCATGGCAGGTATCATAGCGCCAGGTGTGGATTGACAGACTGTTTTCATAGGCAACTGAAGGACGCAAGAGTGAACAAAAGGTTGGGCAATGCTCACGGGGAAAGTGGAAAGGAAACGATAACAAACGACATAGCAGGGAAACAGATCCATGACACGTTGTTTTGTTCTTGGAGGGCCCTTTTTTAGTTTTAGCTATGCGAATGTAGGAAAACCCAAAGTGTGTGTGTGTGTATGCGGGTTAGTGATGAAAATATGTAGGTATAATATATATATATATATATATATATATATAGTATATATATGTATATATGTATATATATGTATATTGATATAGATGATATATATGTGTATATTATATTTAATATAGTTTGTATATATGTTGGGATATATATGTATATGTATATAATTTTGTATTATATATATATGTATATATTATGTATATAATGAATATGTTAATATATGTATATAATATGTATTGATATATATGTATAAATAAAGTATATATATAATTTATATTAATGTTATGGGGAATAATATATAAAATATAAAATATATATATAAATATAAGATATATATATATGTGGTGTGGTGGGTGGGTTTATTGTATATATATGTATAATGTATATGTTGTATAAAACTAAGTATAATTATATAGATAATTATGTATATAATATTATATATATTTTATAAAATTGATTATATATATGGTATATATATGATATATGTATGTAATTACAAAATTATATAAGTTATATATGTATATATAATGATATATATACTATAATATACATATATATTAAAATATATTTATATATAATATATATTATATAATATATATATACATTTTTATATTTATATATATTATTATTTTTTTTATATATCTATATATATGTTTAATATAATTCTTATATTTTTTATTAATATTTAATATATATATTTATAAAAAAAAACAATATATATCATATATATTTATATATATACATATATATTTATATATATGTTTATATTTATATATTATTATATATATTTATTATTTGTTTTATTTATTTTTTTATAGTTTATATAATTTTAAAAAAAAAAATATAATATATTATATATACTATAAAATATATTGTGTATATATATATATAGATATATATATTTTATATATATGATAATATATTTATAATATATTATATATTGTTTTTATATATTATTGTTTTATTATTTATATGTTATATATTTATTTATATAATATTTATTTTATATTATTTTAAATAAAAAAATATAATATTATATACATATTTATATTATATCATATAAAATATTAATATATTAATATTATTATATATATATTATTTATTCTAATATATATTATATATATATATATATATACATTATAGACAATATTTAATATTTATTCATTTATATAGTTTATTAACATTATTTTGTTTGTGTGTGTATTGTGTTTTGTTTATATTTTATAAAATATATATATTATATATAAAAATTTTTATATTATATAATATAAATGTGTGTGTTTGTGTGTGTTGTGTGGTTGTGTGTGTGTAATTATATGTATATATATATTATATATATATATGGTTTAAAAAATCATGTATTAAAATATACATAATATTAAAATATAATATATATAATTATATAGTAATATAATAACAATTATTATATGTATATGCATGTGTGTATATAATGTTTATGTTATATATTTATTATATATATAATTTATATAAAATAATATATTATATATATATAAATATATATAACACATTATAGATTCATTGTTAAATAGTATAATATATATATATATTATATATACATATATATATTATATAAAAAAAAAAAATATATACTTTTTCGGATTGTATATTTATTTAATTAATGAATAATTAGGTATAAATATGCTAATATATATATATATATATATATATATATATTATATTATATATTTATCCCATTATTTTTTAATTT
>NC_051389.1:54939584-54962084 GCF_015228065.2 Penaeus monodon | reverse complement strand
AATTTAATGTAGCAGTAGGCAAATGGGAAATACAAGTAATTCTTTTAGGATCCTTTGGAAATCCTAGGTAAAACTCTAAGCTCCATTTCTACATTGATAGAAATCATGCTACGAATATGACAGCATACAAACAGATCTAAAATATTACTAACAGCTTTCTCATTTTCATGTTATTGTAAAGACTGTGCTTTAACCTATCACATACCTTATTATGCTAAAATAGCTTAAAACTGTATTTAACTAAAAAAATAATGATAAACAGATCAAAAGAAAACAAAATTACTTGTGTTGGCAATGCTAAACCTGACTAGCTGGATATCACACGGCAAAGTTTTCTCTCTAACATTAACAAAACATAAGTGCCTTAATGATCCTGTGTTAGTGTACAAAGTGACAATACTTGGAAAGCAGTAACCAGTGTAATCCTTATTTACAGAAACATAAAAGTAATACATACTGACAAAAACAACAGAATAGTTAAAAGAAACAGGTTTTCATACACTGTTCAATGCCATACCAAAAAATGTTTTAGAAGACCGGAAATAAACATTTAATAAGTTACAAAAATACAACTTTGCAAAGAAAACACTAAGCAGTATACTAAAAATATTACAGCATGCCTAATTCTTTATAGTATTGCCATAATATTATAAACTGTATCAATGGAGATGTTTTCATACTACTTTACTCGGTATAGAGTTAATTCTCCTACTTATATATCTACACTAGGCACAACTGTTTTAAGGCAGTGAGTCTATTTGCATTGGTAAAAGAATGCATTCTTTAATATAATAGCTTCTCATATTAATAAAACATTTCAATCCTCCTTACACCATTTTTCATCATTTCAGCCTCTGCAGCCAAAAAACATTTAATGAATAATTCTTTCTAAAAGAAAACTTTTTTTTCTTTTTTCTTTTTCTTTTTTTTTCTTTTATTTTACTACAATTTTTATCCCAGCATAGTGTGTACTTATAGCTGATACTACAAGACTACAGAACTCCCTAAAAACTGCAGTTTTGGGCTATGCAGATCACTGTCTTTGGGAATGTCTAATCAACTTCAAAACTAAAAATGGAAAACTAACAATTTATATCTTAAATCAACCTGCCTTTGTCTATAGCTTGGTTTTCAAATTGCCACCTCTTGTTATAACAATTGTACTTATCAGGCTACAGAAAAAACAGTGACATTTAAAGACAGAAACAGAGCAAAAGAAGAAAAAAGAGTTTTTGATCATTCAATTACTCCTTCATAAAATTGAGCATAGTCTGGTCATGTTAAAAAAAAAGTCTACACAAGAGGATTAGCACTCAGAGAGATGTGAGTATTATGTGAAAAAGTAAGGTTGAATCATACCACAATATTTCTAGAGACTAACACACATCTGTCAAGAATGTTTACATGCACTATAGGAGTGAATTACCCATAGTCAGAGAAAACAGAAATTCCTTTAAGCCTAATTTTTACACACATTCCAGCAGAAAAAAATGCAGCATTTGAGAGAATGCAAACAACTTTGCACAGATATGTAGTTTCATAATGGTATCCTTCACTATGAACAAAATAATTATGTTCACATACTTAACACTACCTCTATTGGTCTTAGAATATAAATATTGACTCTTTATATTATAGATATAACAAATACTACAGCTATAGTTTTGAAAATAACTTCAAATAAATACTTTCTTCAATACCCATGCATTACAGACCATGTTTTCTCACATACTACATGATATATATAATAAAGTACATAAATTAATGACTTTGCCTGCAAAGTATGTACTAGACATTAATCAGATTAATCACTATTTTTCTATGATTTACTATATTTTTTAATGACCTTTTCTCCCTCTGATGTATTAAGGGCTGACACTTGAATAACTTTACAAAGTCCAGACTGTGTGCCAACAAAAATCCAAGTGTGGGCTCCCAAATTATTATTCCATGCAACTGAAGTGGCTGCCATTAGAGGATAGCAAGCAACAGGTCCTGGTTCCATACTATTAGATCGCTTCCTCTCAGCCATCTCTGAAGCAGGAATTTTTGAGAAATCCTGAGTATTTTGATCAGTAAAAACTATGCCATATTTCTCACAAGTTTCCATATAAGTATGGGGCCATTCAATATATGTAGCTGGGCAGAGTTCATCACCATCATCATCATCAAATTCATCATCTGTGTCCTTGGTAGGGCGAGACTTCTTTAATTTCTTGTTCATTTTTGGGTTTGGCTTTTCAGCAGCCTTTGGCTTAGGTTCTTGAGGTTTAAAAGAGACCTGTGAGCCTTGGTCTAGGTCTTCTAATCTAACTGAAAGCAAGGGAACTTTTCTTTTTGATGGAAATTTATCATTCTCATAATTCCTGAATAGCTGTTGTTGTATAGTTATAACCACTTCACCAGCAGAGTCCCCTTGCACAACTGCATTCAACCACTCAGAACCAGAAAGGGACCAGACTGGTGCATTGGAAGATAAAACATTACGAGACTGAATCCCGAAAAAGCCACACTCACGGAAACTTGTGCTAGTGTTTGACAAACCATAGACATCATCAAATGATACAAAACAGCCTGCCCAATGTGCTAACCAAACTGCATCTAACACTAACCCTCGGCGATTAATACAAAGAGGCATATCTGTGTTTTCCAGATCCCAAAATTTATATGTTCGATCATTACCACCAGTCACAAGATTCCTGCCTCCAGTTGTATTGCAAAAAGCTACTACAGAACAAACTCCATTGTGAGCCTGAAAAGAATTTCTGGGGTATATTGTAAAATTACCATGCATGTCTTTAACATACAATAGGGGAGATTTGCACCTGATATCCCAAACACAGACAACACCATCAGACAATGCCCCTGCAATGTCTGCATGACCTTTTCCTTGATACCAATCTAAATGCAGGCACTGAGCCTCATCTTTGTACATTTTTCCTGGACTTAGGGTAACCTTAGGCTGCAACTGAAATATCTTCGATTCCTCATGCAAACCTAAGTCACCAGGGTGTGGAATCACATAAATGCGAATGAAGCCATCTGAAAATGCTGCAGCCAAGAGCCCTAGCCTCTTCAGTTGACTAGAGGCTAGTTCCCCTTGCAGATGTTCATATGCTCCAGACGGGCACCAAGCTAGTGACCAAACATTGCCAAATTCATGTGCAATGCCAAACACGAACTTCAAATGTTTACCTCTTTCTTTCCCTTCAGATGTGCATTCCCAAATCTGAATAAGACCTTCATGTAATGTAGATTTCAGTATTGGATATTCCTTCTCTGGAGATTTCAGAGTTGACAATGCCAGATACTGTGGACTCATGCCAAGAGAAACATTCTGAGGCAATGGACACCAGCCAGAAGATATGACTGGCCCACCACAAAAGATCACATCTGTTCCACCTACAGACTGGCCAGTAAACTGCTGTATATTAGTCCAGTCTCCTGTTATATTGTTTGTTTTACCTGCCTGTTTTACCTTGAACCTTGGACTTTGTTTCACAGATGGTAAAAATTTCTGATACTGCTCCTCATCTAACATGATCCATTTGTCCTTTGTTGTGAAGTATTCCAAGAACAGGTTATCCTCTGAAATGGAATCCTTCAAAAACTCAAAAGTCCATCTCATTGCTGGTTCAAAAGGCTTAAGCTGGCCTTGACTCATTCTACCATAACTTCTGGTCTGTCTATATGACTCCTCACATTCGTCATCAGAAAGATCATAATCACTCTCCTCTTCTGCACCTCCTGTAAGATCTAAATGAATGGTTGTAACATGACCCACCATCTCCCTTTCAGTTTGGGAAGTGTACTCACAGTTCTTGCACGTAAACATCTGTCTGGCTGCTGAATATGGACATACATGGAAGTGTGACTTTGCTTGTGGAATACTTGAAAAAATGAAAGTGCATCCTTCATTGCCACAACACCCATCTACACCAGTACTAAGCTGAGATTCCCACTTCAATACAACTTCTTCAGGAACATCTGCAAACTCAGGCTTTGAATAAAACTTGTCTGCCTCCAGCTCAATATTAAAGTCTTCTTCAGCATCAGAATTATCACTGCCACTTTCCCCAGTTCTATTTGATCTCCAAACTTTAAGCCTTTCATTGCAATTTGCTGCTGCCCTTCGTCTAGGCCGGGAAGCAGAGCTTAGAATCTCCTCAGTTTTCTTTTCAACTTTCTTTGGATCCACCTTTTTAGCTGCATGAACAGTTCTCATATGTGCAGGCATACAGTAGTAACGCAGTTCTTTATTACAGACTGTACATTTGATATTCACCTCTTCATCAGATTTCCCACAAGCTTCAGAATGTCTTCTATAACCAAGTAATGATCTAAAGAAATTGCTGCAGACTTCACACTTCAGTTTTTTCATATTTTTCATAGTTTTCTTTAATATTTCCTTTACTTCAATTTCAGTGAAAGTCTGATCCTCCCCATCAGGTCTTGCAAGGCCATTATGCTCAAGCTGAATGTGAAGGTTGAAATGGGCCTTGGAGTTGCAAATGACATCACACTTCCCACATTTAATTTCAATTTCTTCAACTGGTGATGACCGACTTTCAGTTTTACTTGATCGGCCCTTTTTCTTTGTGTTTATATTCACCTCATAATTCAGAGTTGTTTCTCTTTTGCTTACCACAGACATAGATGAGGCTGTTATATCCTGTGACTCTGTATCTGATGTTAAGATACTACCTATCTGACTGACATTAATGTCTGAATTATCATTCTCCTGGCACTCTTCTTGACAAGTGCTCGTCCTTCTCTCCTCCTTCACAAACAAAAGTGGTCTTGGAGCTGAACTGTGAGGCGGTGATCGTATTGGTGACTTCCCTGAGGAACTTCTTGGTGATTTTGACATACTGCTTGTTCTGTTTCTTGGTGACAACGAGTCTGTTACAACACCTGTCCACCAGTCTTTCAGTTTTAGTTTTCGCCCTCCTCGAGATACATGTTCAATCCTCTCCTCTTCAACTTTCAAAACCTTCACTCCCTATAGATGTATTGCATATGCTGTTCTCTACACAGTCAGGGGACTTCATGTTACATGAATTAATTTCTCTGCTATGTTTTAAAGACATAGTAGATGAATGTTCTGCTCCATTTTTTGGCATTTCATGTGTTTTATCATTTATTTCTATACTTGCTGTACTTCCTATATCTATAAAAGCCATTTCATCATTATTACTTTGTTTATCAAACATAGTCTCCAAACCATCTATTTTGGAATAATTTGTGTATGTTGTCTGTTGGTCTAATTCCCCTACAGTGTTACTGTATTCCTCAAAGGCACATATTGATACTCTAGATCTACTCTGCTTTATCCTTCCCCTACTTCTTCCTTTTGATCTTGATCTTGCATATCCTCTTCTGTATCCTCTGCGACGACTCCTCCCCCTTCCCTTCCCTCTGCTTTGTCTTTCTAAAACATTTTTTTGAGATATATCTAACTCTTGATTCCTAGTCTGACCTTCCTCATTAGACTCATCTTGAACATTAAAACTAATGTCACAATCTTCATGCATTTCAGTACACATCTCTTGTCTTTCACTGGTGTATAAATTATTCTCTGCTTCTGTGGTGCAAGGCTTTTGAATTTTGCAATTAACCATTTCATACCCTTTTGCTCTGCAGTTACTATCACTTTTATCTGGAGGAGATAAACTGGTAGCACAATTGACTTCAGTTCCTCCTATTTCAGCCTGTTCATCTCTTACTTCACCAAGGATTTCTCCTTTGATTTTATCACACACATTTCCAGCATTATCTTCTGATATACCAAGACTCACATAAATAGGAGGATATAGAATGGTACTATCAGGATTTCTCCCTTCTGCATCTGAAATGTTATCAGGCATCTCTATATAATCATTTTGGTTATCTGCACTGGTTGTACAGTGACTATCTTTCATTTCAGAGGTAATGCAATTATTTGGATCAAAGTTTATGCCCACATCAGTACTTTCATCACAATCTGCAACCTCCATATCTTCTACAACATTATCTGCATCGTTACCAACATCCTCATCTTCAGCTTCAGCAATGCCCATATCCACATTTCCATGTTTTTCACCTAAAGATCCATTATTGGCGTCAGCAAGGCTATCTTCCATTTTATAATGAAAACTAGTGTTCAGTTGTTCTGCACTTTGGTTTATGACCATATCACCTTGACATACATCTTGATTCTCATTATTGTCTACATAAGGCCTGACTGATGTAGGACTGCTTTTCCTCAAGGTTTGAGGATTCAATATTTGTTTCAAAATTTGAATGTGTCTGTCCTTCCATATCATAACACTGATCATTAGTATACTTCCCTTGCTCCTGCACTTCTTCTGTCTGACTCTGTACACTCACTTGCTTGACCTGGTTAATCACAGGTAACTGTTGAGTAATTTGGCTGGTAAATTCATGAGGAAAAGTTCCCTCAGGTACCGATGTTAAGGGGTAAGTCACAGTGTTGCCCAATATGGATTTTAGCAGGACAGGATTACTGCTAATGAAAGTCCCTGTAGAAGGGTCAAACTCACCTATAATGTGTGAGGTACCTTCAGTTACAGTGACGTTAAAATTAACATTTGTGCCTTCTCTTTTAATATGTGATTCATTTATTTCCTGTTCTTGTTCCTGATGCCCTTGTTCTTCTGTTACATAGGTATTTGTTACTTCCTTACTAGTGATTTGAGAGGTCTCTTCACCTTCTATACCTGTGTTTGCTGCAGGTGGCAAACTTGAGCATAATTCTTGTAACTGAGCAAAATTTTGCATTTCTTGTACAGAATGGTCAACTCCTAGTTTTTCATCACTTCTGGAGTGATCTCTGTTTTGTAAATTCCATTTCTGATCCTGGATGAGCCACTCTTTGTCTGACATTTCCTGTTCCTGACAAGTTTGTTCCACTTCCTGGCCTATGTTCTGTGACTCCTGGCTAATTTCTGGTGGTGTCTGAACTTCTGGTTCTTGCTCATCTTCATCATGGATATATTGTTCATTACCTGCATCTTTCTCATGCATCTGTTGGTCAGTGTCTATTTCTACTACACCTTGCCCTTCTGCATCATTATCAACTGTTATATGTGATGTTGGCTGTGTTTCATCTGCAACATATGGCTCTTGTTTTGAAATATGAGACATTTGATCTCCATTCTGATTTTGGCATGGTGAACAAGTAGCCAATGAGCTTTCATTAATTCTCTGATCAACATTTTCTGAACTTGGAGTATCATTCTGAGAATGCAAGGAGTCATTTATAGCTGTGTCTAGGTTGGAATTCTGTATTGATGAGGGCTCTTCTTGCACAGACACTTCTATTTCATTTGATGATGGCTCTTCTTGAACTGGTATAGCACTGTGAATTGGGCCAGATTGTTCATCTGCAATATGGTCAATAAAGGCTGGTCTAGTTTGTTCTTCACAAAACTTTTCTTGTGAATACAATACCACATCCTCTTTTGCAGGTGTCCCATGGGGTGAATAAGAACCTTCCAAAGACATAGATGAGTGAGTGCAAGGAGAAACTACTGATTCCCTATTAGAGTTACAGGATTCTTCATTTGCTGTATTAAGTGGCTGGGCACACTGCATAGGTTCTTGGGTATTTGAGTTAGGTAATTCTGCCCCTGGCATTGCATTGTGGGATTCCACTGTAAAAGGAGGAGTTTGCGAAGCTGGATTATTAACCAAAGATAAATCCATTAGTGAATGTGAGGAAGAAACTACTGGTTGTATATCAAGCTTATCTTGTTTTGAAGTTAAATCCTCCTTTTCATATGGTACAAGTTGCTGCTTTGTTGAGTGAGGAGAATTTTGGTCTTTAACAAATGAGACATTTTGTGTTGCCAATACTGGTATTGCATCTTGAATTTTTGTATGAGTGTTGCTTTTTGCAATAGATAGATCCAAACATGTGTTTGAATATTGTCCAGAAATCTTTGTATTACCATCAAACTCTCCACTGGACTTGGAGATTCTTGAACTTTCATTTGAACATTCAAAATTTAATGGTTTAGCTTTGAATATCTGTAAAGAGGGAGTGGAAGTCCAATTTCCATGACATTTAATTCCTGTTTTCCATGTCCTTTCTGTGGGTATCTGACCTGGAATTGACACACCAGCGAGTGATATCATCGACAACTTTCTTCCTTTTCTCCCTCGGGAATATGGTTCTCCCTTTTCAAGTGTGATACAGGTTTCATTGCTTCCCTTTCTTGCAACTGTCTCTCTTGCTTTGTCAGATTCATGAACAAGTATGTTTTTAACTTGAATTTTTTCAGTTTCAACTGTATTAGAATCAGTAGACACAACTTTTAAATCACGAAAGGGTATTTTTACATTGTCTAAGTGAAGATTGACTGGTGAATCTACTGACATTTCCTTATCATCCTTGGTAACCGTAATGGATACTGGGATATCAATTCTATTTTCAAGGGCAGATGTAGGACGAGACCTTAGAAGAGTAGGTGACTCTGAACAATCTGTATGTCCGGATGGTTGCATATTTGGCATGGCACTGTAAGGTCTTCTTGGCCTTTCTGATGGCATCAAAGGAGTAATTGTTACTGTGGCCCCACCATTAACGACTGTTTCACCATTATCCTCCTTCTGGCTTTTAAATGATGCACCACACAAAAAAACCTTACTGTTTGGGGTCAAACTTTGTGCACGCAGAGGAGTGTTAGCACTAGTCTGAGGAAAAGAATCTGTCAGAGTGCGGCGTCTCTGTATACGTGAGTAAGTTCTCAATACTTTTGATGGTTCAATACTAGGTATAACCTCACTTGTTTGCCATGGATATGCATGTTTCTTATTACCACTCACTAATAAAGTTGAAGATGATTTTGTGCAAGGAGGGGATAATGATCTCATTTTGTGAGACTTTGATAATCCATTTTCATCTTCAACAGACAAAGTTTTAATATGCAGAACAGATTTATCAGCTGAGCTTTCACCTACCCTTGGAAAAGTATTATCACTTAAAGAAGAATTACTTACTTCATGATCACAGGATTCTGGGCGATATACTCTGAGTATGCCCACACTCTCACTATCACTACATTCAACTTGGGGTCCATCTTGAAGTTCCAATGAACTATCTGTACGTTTTGTGACATCTGCAGGTCCTGAAGCAGTATTTAGGTAAATTTTGCCTCCGGATTCCTCATTACTAAGATGTGAACTAGCAGAATTGCTTCTTTTGTTCACAGAAAGCAATAGACTTGGACGTCCACTGGCAAAATTTTTGTCCTCTTTAAATTTCTTTGAGTCGCCAAGTTTACGAGTCTCTTCCATCATTCTTGTGGCCTCTTCAAATTTCTTCTGGGCTGCAACTTCTCTTTGTTTCAAGGCTTCTTCCTTCTCTTTCAAAGCCAACTCTTGTTCCCGTAGTGCACGCCATGTTCTTTGCTGTGCTTCCTCTTCTTGCTGCTTAACAGCTTCTTCTGCCCGCCGGAGTTGCTGAGCTCTCTCTGCTAATTCTCGCTTTTTAATGTGAACAGGAGCTGCAAACATTTCATTTTCATCATCTTCCCACATACAACACTTTGCATTACCATAACTGGATTCATCAGGAAGCAATGGTCTTTCAAATGTTGGAGTACTCTCTTTCTTTGAAAAACTAATATATGGTGTCTTCATATTATGCACAAAGTTGGCATTATAAGACTGGTCCCTGCGAACAGGTCTGCCACCAGATGGATACACTTCAGTTTTCACAACAGGCCTTGGGTAGGAAAACATAACTGGTGAATGCCGGACTCTTCTTTCATACTTTGGATGAAGCCTGCCATCTTCCTCACTTTCATCACTCGTGTAACCAGCAGTATAGGAAACTGTTGGTATGTATTTCCTACTCTTTGTCGTTTCATAAACATTCCCACAATGTTCCTCAGAATATTTTCTTTTAACTCCTGATGTACTAGGATATACAGGTGACCTAGTACCAATTTTCCTTACATATGACCTCATTGGCTGATTATGTGTTGGTCTAAAGAAGGGGTCCTCTGAAGGTATAGGTTCTCTGATATCTTCTTTCTCACCATATAAAACTCCTGTTTCTGGGTAACCAGATATCCTTATCGAAGATTGAGAATCTATATCATACACTTTAAGTATTCTTGGTTCCCCTGGATTTCTGTCTTTTACTCTATGAAATGCTGAAGGAGGTTCATATCTATGTGCTGTGTCAGGTATTCTATTTTTTTCATAATCAATCAATCTATGTGGTTTAGGAACTGAATGATGAGTTTTTCTTGATGAGCTTATATTATATGTACTTGGACCCGTTCCAGATATATCTCTATGGTGAGTATGATTCTTTGGCACATTATAGACAGACTGGGAAGTCTGATGCTGAGGTAAGTAACAATCATTTAAGGACGATTCTGATTCATGTGCAGAAGAAACCAAAATGTAATCTCTCTGCTTCCAGTGACGTTCATTTGTTGATTTCAAAGCTACTTCCTCCTCAACAGACAATGGATTGAAAACATGACCATTTCCAGATCTTCTTCTCTCAGAATCCTCTCCCTCCACAACCCTTCTCCTCATGTTATAATCAGGTACACTTGCATCTAGGTTACGAACACGAATATTCACCCTATCGTCACCATGAATGTGCATCATGTGGTCATTCAGCATCCTGCCTGTTGCAAACCTTTTACTACACAGCTCACAAATAAAAGCTTCTTGTGACTTTCCCAGGCAATGTTGAAAGTGCTGTATTATACCAGACATGGATGGGAAAGTAAGATGGCATCCTTCCATCGGGCAGGTGGCACATCCTGATACACTGAGCTCATGAACCCACTGCCTTTCCATCTGGTCTTGATTAACAAACCTGAAATGGGGATTGAAAATAATTCATTCACTAAAATGATGGCTTTACTTTAAATATCTGGTAGGAAAAACTATAGTACCTACAAAATTTTACCAATATTAGATTTTCAAAGTGCAAACAGAATAAATAGTGAAGACAAGCTTTTAACCTAATTGGCGCAGTTGGCAAGAATAAATGTTATGCCCACTGTAATAAGAGTTCATCTATTGTCTTTACACATTGAAGGCTCTACAAGTGCTAAGACACCAAGGAGTCAGTTATTAGTCTTATCTATCTCACCTGTTTACCCTTTTCCTTGGTTTTTGGAAAGCTTTATCTATATTATTTTATTGCCATTAATGTAATTAATATTTTAATAATAACTCAATAATCATATCAATAAGAATAATAACAATGTCAATATCAATAGTATTAGAAAGAAAAACACATTTTCCCACAAATTCAAAGAATAGGAAAATCAGGCACAGTCACTAGGGCTTACTGATAAACTCTTTGGTAGCTGTGCACATGTGGAGCCATCTGTATGCAACAAAATTCCCATAAAACTACAGGGGACAGTACATAAATCCAGTCACTGGGTTAATAAAAAGCTTAGGAAGGTTAACAAAATTCTTTGCAATTATTATTAAAAAAAAAAAAAGATAATGCTGAAAATAACTATAGAAATAATAGGAATGAAGGACATCTAATCTTTATTTTCACACTGCCATTTAAATAGTATAATGAAAATAAACATTCTCATATATCACATACAATCTAACTAGATCTTGCAGGTTGGGGTTAAAAATTATTTCAAACATATTATCTCCCTAAATAAACACATTAACAATAGCTTTACATACTTACTTAAAAGAATGATGATCTTTGGTTTCAACACAAGTTTCAGACATTTGAAAGTCTCTTCCTTCCTCTTCTTCAGCACCCTACAAAAAGAAGATATTTGTCACACTGTCCTTTATAAAATTGAAAAATTGAATATGTGTTTGGGATATAATTTATGAACTTGGTTACCTATGTCTTGTGAATAAAAAAAAATGCAATATAAAAACAGTGCTTTTGGTTGAATGGTTTTGGAGCAACACCAGCCATTTTAAAAAAAACTATGGTAAACAATCACAAAAGTGTTCAACAAAACAATACAAGACAAATGTTAACAAAAAGTAATAATGAAAAATGGAAAAGAACAGTACAGGCTAGATAAACTAACTGGATAAAACATGACATTAATAACTGTGATAGATTTTAAATTTTTTTTATGGCCTTTTATGTCATGTAAACTAACAAAGTTTTTAAATACAAGAACAGTTTAATTAACATATTGGACCATCTATAGTGTATTCATTCTGTATATATAGGAGCCCCTCCCATCCCGGTGGATAATCAAAAGACTGCAACACTGTATTGCAACTCATAATTAACCAGAATATTGGACTCCTAATCTGAGAACAGTTATTTCTTCTTCACATATTTAATTTCCATTAATCATAACTACATTTCTCATACACCATTAATTACACTAATAATGGCTAATTTGATCAAGAAGTTGAAATTACCAATCAGATTTGTTATTTCTGTTTCTTAACAAGTTTATATTTATCTCAATTCATATTTCCTAGCTTAACCCTTTGCCGACGGGTGGCATGTACGCACATGCCATGGCATGGCGGGACTATCTGCCGGGGGCACATACACACATGCCATAGTGTATGTATGGACATGCCATGAGTTTTTTTTTTTTTTACAATCATGGTAAAAGATTATTTTTCTGCCACTGAAAGTGTGATTAAGATGGTTTTAACACTTTCTCATTTTTACCATGCAGCAAAAACAAAAACAAAAACAAAAACAACAACAACAACAATAACAATAATAACAAAACAACAACAAAAACACACAACAAACAACAAACCGACGATTTCAACTCCATGATGCCACACACTGCTTATTTTATTTGGACTATAGACCAAATAATGATCAACTATGGAGTCTATATAACAACAAAAATATCCTTCAGTCTTGATTTATCAGGAAGTATGGCAAGTAGAGACTTTAGAAAATAATGAAAACTGAAAATACAACATATCTTCGTAGTATTACGAAGAAACGGCATGGGATGTTGGTATTTGGCATTAGTGGTCGCGCATGCTAGGGCGACGATATAAGCCCCAAGCAGCGAGGCCCGGGCCACTATGAATACTACCCATCGGAAAAGGGTTAATGTATCATTAAGCCAATGCTACAATGTGATGCTCATTGCAGTATTATTTTGTGAAATGTTTCTAGATAAAGATGACTCCACAAATGCTAAGCCATCAAGGTGTAAATTAGCAGCCTACTTATTCCTGCTTGTTTATTCTTTTGATTCCAGTATTTCTGTTTTTCTTTCTTTATATTGTGTCTGTATCTGCTTTTATAACTTCTTGCTTTTTTGTTTGTGATTTGTTCTGGATAAAATTAATTTCAGATAGACAGAATACTAAAAACTTTCTTTTTTCACTTTCACTCAGGAAATAAATCTAAAAATATAATACAATAACTGACATATCTGTCTTGTCATCATGCTAATAGGGAAAGGAAGTGTTTCAACTAGTATAAAAGTTAGTTGTAAATTAGTGCTCTATTATCGTAATAAAAAATAAAAAAAAATCATAATTGACATAAACCAATGGTCTTTACCCCAAAGCTGAAAGCATGGTATGTACGTACATGCCATGCTCACTGTGAGTTTACTTTATTAACTGTTTTACACATAGATGGCTACACTTGTTCTAAGTCACCAATAAGCCAATTACAAGTACTACCTGTCTCGCTTGTTTACACTTTCCTTGATTTTATCTTATATTGCTATTACTAATGTCAATGACATTAGAGTAATTGTAATGTCTATAATAAAAATAACCCCATTAATATTCATAAAAAATATCTACCCCCCCAAAATTCAAGGAAAGGTGAAATAAGGTTAGGTCACAAGGTCTACTTATTGACTCCTTTGTGGCTCTGCACTTGCAGATCAATCTATGCGCAGAGACATTTCACAAACATTTCTAAAATGGGCACAGCATTTTCTGGTGAAAATGAGTTAATATTCACTAGTTATTTGATGAAGCTTTAGTTGAGAAAGTTAGAGTTCAAGTATTAGGTGTAGTTACTGTCACTCAAAACAACTCTTTGGAATTTACATTATAATGACATGTTTCAACTGATAATAAGAAAAATAAATAAATCCTTTACAAATGATGCCAGATATAATGCAAGAATAAAAAAACCCAGTGGCAATATGAGTGACAGAGTAAATATAAATAAAAGACAGTACAGCAAAAATGAGGAAAGACATGACAATGAAGATTTAACGGTCTTCTGTACACATTAATAAAGTTAATACCATATTAAAGTTTAATCCAAATCCAAGGATGCAAGACACACCTGCCAGATGCACAAATCAGTGTGATTATCAGTAACTTTGCTGTTTAACACAAAAGGGCTGGCATTTGTGTAATAATAATTAGCAGTCACCCAATATAATTTTCATATTTATTGGTAACGCTGATAATGAGACATTTGCTACAGAGAAAGAGAAATAATATTCATACTGCAAGATGTAACCCACAATAGTAAAATGGAAAACAAGAGAATTCTGGAGACTACAAACACAGAATTAAGATGTCAAACTTATTTATCAACCAATACGTCTGCATTTCAATTGAAATTTGGAAATATATTACTTGTATTACATCATAATAATCACTGATTACTAACTGTACATATAAAACAATATAATACATATAACCCTGATAGCTGGATAGCATTATAATAATACGATACTATATCTGTGTTAGTGTCAACAATACGTAGCAAGACTGGATGTACACTTCACACCCCCATCCAAGCAGCTGCCCTTCTCCTTGGGCAGGACGCAGATGTCACCCGGCTTTCTCTTTTCGCACAGGGATAAACATCCGCCCTCGAAGGGAACCGCCGCATAAAAGGACACGTCTGTAAGGCAGAGAGGGAGAGACACGGCAGAAAGGCCAAGCCACACAGGGTCCAGCTCCACCACCTCGTCCTCCACCCCCTTTTCACTGACCCACCCAAGTCCATCTCTCGTCTCACTCACATCTGGTGACGCGGTACTCCCAATCTCTCATGTCACTCATATTCTGGTGGCTTGCGGGGCCACTCGCTTACATCTGATGGCAGTGGTGTTCAAGAATCTCACATCTGATGGCAGTGGTGTTCAAGAATCTCACAACGCCGACACAAATGCACCTACCACCATGCTCCTCGCCGATGCCTGTTGCTGATCTACCGACAAGCTACTCCTGTCTAAGTGCCTCCTCGCTACTATCTCCTCTTCTGACCCACACCATGTCTGTCCTACTTCTTCGTGCTGACCACTCACACCTGTGCTACCCTCCTGACGAAGTCGCTGAAGATGTATCCTCGCACTCTACGCCGCCACACTCACCAATCCGGCTCACCTACCTCGCCAAGTCTTCGCGAACCCTCGTCAGCACAGCGATGAAGTGGCAGTTCTACCTACCACCACCAACACTTCCTTGTCATGGCATGTATGTACATGCCATGGTGTATGTATGGACATGCCATAAGTTTTTTTTTGTTACAATCATGGCAAAAGATTATTTTTCTGCCACTGAAAGTGTGATTAAGTCGGTTTTAACACTTTCTCATTTTTACTATGCAAAAAAAATAAAAAATTAAAAAATGCAACTAACCGACGATTTCAACTCCATGATGCCGCACACTGCTTATTTTATTCAGACTATAGACTGAATAATGATCAACTATGGAGTCTACATAACAACAAAAATGCCCTTCAGTCTTGATTTATCAGGAAGTTTGGCAAGTAGAGACTTTAGAAAATAATGAAAACTGAAAATACAACATATCTTCGTAGTATTACGAAGAAACGGCATGGGATGCTGGTATTTGGCATGAGTGGTCGCGCATGCTAGGGCGATGATATAAGCCCCCGGCAGCGAGGCCCGGGCCACTATGAATACTACCCGTTGGGAAAGGGTTAATACCTTACTTGACACGTTACTCTTCTTGTGACATATTGTTCTTATTATGCTCTCATTTTTCTTGCAATTTAGTAAGATGATTGACAAACACATTATCATCCTCCTCCTTAGCCCTTTTACTGGCCTGGTACACTTATATTTCAGCTTCTGAAGACGATTGACCCTCCTCGCTACTGTATGTTGCACCTCAGTGTGAAACCTCTGCCACACCCACTACCCTGGCACGCAATGACCCTAGCGACAGCAGATCACCAGGAACCATCTGTAGATACCGAACAGAACCTCTACTGCATTGTTTCAAGCTTTACAGTCGGTTCGAGGACGAGCCTTGTGCGTGGCCGGGCGATGTCAACAATACATAGCAAGACCAGATGTACACTTCACACCCCCGTCCAAGCAGCTGCCCTTCTCCTTGGGCAGGACGCAGATGTCGCCCAGCTTTCTCTTTTCGCACAGGGATAAACATCCACCCTCGAAGGGAACCAACCACATAAAAGGACACATCTGTAAGGCAGAGAGGGAGAGACACGGCAGACAGGCCAAGCCACACAGGGTCCAGCTCCACCACCTCGTCCTCCACCCGGAGACACGGGGGTCTCTTGGGGGGTCTCATATCTGTCTTCAAGAATAAACCAGCAAGCTAAGCCCCTTTTCACTGACCCACCCAAGTCCATCTCTTTTCTCACTCACATCTGGTGACACAGTGCTCCCAATCTCTCGTGTCACTCATATTCTGGTGGCTTGCAGGGCCACTCGCTTACATCTGGTGGCTTGCGGTGGCCACTCGCTTACATCTGGCGACAGCAGTGCTCCCAACTCTCGTGTTGCTTACATCTAGTGGCTTGCGGTGGTCACTCGCTTAGTTAGTACAAATAAGATATATAACTGGCTTCAAAATAACCTTTGAAGTTATGGGCAAATAAATATAATGTATTCATAACATCAATTCATAATTGGGTTTTCTCTGACAGGTCTTCCTTACGTGTGATCAGGGGGCACAAGTAGGGTAGTTTTCTCAGGTTGTTGCCACAGGATCATGATAGCAAACTACCATGCAGTTTTGCAGTTCACTAGAATTTAAAGATTACGAAAGTTTGGACACTGAATTTGAAATCTAACAGTGAAGTTATTAAAAGTTTTCTTTTTTATTCAATTAAAATATTGCTTATGATAGGAATATTTTACAACCTGGAAAAAATGTTGTCTTTTCTGTGTTTGTAGAGTCTGGAATTCTCTTTTTTTCCATTTTACTGTTGTGGGTTACATCCTGCAGTATGAATATCCCCCAACTTATTACATACTGATGAATTTTCACAAATATCTTTGACATGAAAATGTCAGAACTTATTGCATAATTAACTAAGAATTGATGAGGTTGTTATTACATATCAATACATGATTGGTGGGATTAACAAGCTCCTCCTGTGCATGTGAAGGATTTAAATTTGAGCTTAAAAGTTAATGCTAGTCCAGGTGTATTAACCCAAAGCCAATGGGCATGGCATGTACATACATGCCTTGCCCACTGTGAGTTTACTTTATTAATTGTTTTTACACTTTGATGGCTACACTTTACTAAGTCACCAATGAACCAATTACGAGTACTGCCTGTCTCGCCCGTTTACCCTTTTCCTTGATTGACGAAAATATTTTACCTTATTTTGCTGTTACTACTGTTCATATCATTATAGTAATTATGATACCTTTTTCCCACCTATTCCAGGAAAGGTGAAATTAGGTAAGGTCATGAGGTCTACTAACTGACTCATTTGTGGTTAAGCAGCAGCAGAGCTAATCTATGTGCAGAGGCATTTTACAAAAAAAAAAATTAATGAGCACAGCATTTTCCCTGGTAGCATGTGGTTAAAAGTTGATCCTGTACACTGCCACTGCGCATGCGCACTAAAGATTTTGATTAAACTTTAATACGGCATTAACTCTTATGGCACATACAGAAGACTGTTAGAAATCAGTATCTTCACATGAACATAACAATGAAAAGGCAGGATGTATAAATAAAAAGAAACAGAAAGTATGCAGAAATTGAATAGTTCCTGACAGGAAAGAGAGAGAGAGAGAAATGGTGAATGTCAAAAACATCAGATATGGAGGCAGAGGAGAAAGAGGGAAGTTACATCAAAATTAGGGGACAAAGAAGAAAACAGAAGAATGCAAAGGAAATTGATGAAGTGACAGATCATATCATCACTAGTAACAACATTGTGCATAATCTATCTTACAGGATGAAGGAAAATGGCAGGTTGGTGGTGGCAGTGATGGTGGTGATCCTGAAGAGAGGAGAGACTCACTACAACAGATGATCCAACTCCTCCACTCTTTTGGCTAGGTCTGCACTCTCTCTCCATGATTCCTGTTGCTCTGGCGACCTCACTGCTACCAGAGTCACTGCTTGGCTGTGGTGACTGGTCTAAACGGTGCATTATCTTCAAGTGCTGTTGAATTTGGTCTGTTGTCACAATAGCTTGGCAGTGGTTGCACTCAATGATGGCATCTTCACATCTCTGTTGAGACAGCAGGGAGAGAACTAAGTACAAAAAAATCATCAAAGCATATAAAACATATTCTAAACCTTGTGACTAATACACTTATATAAACTTTATTAACTGTGTAACAATAGAAAGATCTTATTCAATGGCTCCTACCCTGGAAGATGGCATTTTCTTTTTATCAATTACAGGGTATGACATCATCTAACAATAAGATTCACTCTCTTCTCTGGACACCATAATTTACTTCACAACTAAAAAGGAATTTAGACATTTAAAACATGATAATAACTGAAATATACAATGTATGATTTAGCTTTACATCTGTATATTTTTGTCAAGAGGTTAAAAAGAAAATTACATTCCTATCAATTTTTTTTTTAATATAATAATAAATAGGTGTGGTTATATATCTTGTCATAAACAAAACAAAAAGAAAATCTAATCAGGCAAATCAATCCATTTCCTCATATTTTACTGTTAATTCATCCTTGCCTACAAAAGCTTTGGTATGAGCCATTATAGAGTAGAAATTGGAATAACTAACAATAGCAAACCATATCCCACAAAATTTAAGTAAAAATAATTTTTCATTTTTCAGATCTACAAATTAGGTGATATAGCAAAATCCTTCATAATTGTCAAAAAGGACTCCAAAACGCAACAAAAGAATCCATTCGCAGAATATTCCATATCATCATCAATATAACCAGCTAACAGAGAAATATAGCAAAGTCTAATAATTAATGATTACAAACCATCTCAAATATAAATATATATGAAAAACTTACTCCTGTGCAGTTGACATAGTGATTCTGAATCTGTGTAGCTCCATGGAACATTATACCACAATTGGGCAGTGGACATTTCACATAACTTTTTTCATACAACTGTGCATTCCAATCTGCTAGCTGTTCACAACTGATGCTCCTACGTACACCATATTCAGAATCATCGTCCTGAAAGTGAACAATGTTATATACCTGCATAAAATAGACTGGAAATAAATATGTAGTTATTATATGTGAAGTGAAGGAAAGATTTGCACAGAAAGTGGGAGGGTAAAGAATAGGAAAGGGGGGAAGAAAAGAAAAGAAAAGAAAAGAAAGAAAAGAAAAGAAAGAAAGAAAAGAAAAGAAAAGAAAAGAAAAGAAAAGAAAAGAAAAGAAAAGAAAAGAAAAGAAAAGAAAAGAAAAGAAAAGAAAAGAAAGAAAGAAAAGAAAAGAAAAGAAAGAAAAAAAGAAAAGAAAAGAAAAGAAAAGAAAAAAAAGGGAAAGAAAGGAAGCAAAGGAATGGGTATGATGAGGGAATGGAAGATGAAAGGAAAGGAGGAGAATAGAATAAAAGGAAGCATCAGGGATGAAAGAAATGAGAGAGAATGGAAGAGAATGAGAAGTAAAGGGAAAGCAGGGTAAAAGAAGGAAAGGATAGGAAAAATGAGAGAAAAGGAGGGAAGATGGTCAAGAAATATAAGATTTGGAAATTAAGCAAGAGGAAGGAGAAGTATAAGGACAAAAGGGAGGAGAGGAAGTAAAGGAGGGACTAAAAGAAAAGGAAAGGTGTAGGAAAAAAGGAAGGAATGGAAGAAAGGTGGGAAACAATGATGACGGATGGGAAGATGTGAGGTAGGCCTAGAGAAGTGGAGTAGACAAGACATTATTGAAAGGAAAGAGGATTTAATGCAATAGACAATGATAGGGAAAGCAGAGATGACAATAGATAGTAAAAAAAAAACTAAAAATGTATAAAATTGATGAAAGGAAGAAGAGTAGAAAAAAAAGTATTTACAATGAGATGGTTATATGGCAATTTAAAGCTCAAGTCATGCTGAACTATATATAAAAATACTAATCAATCAAATCTAACACCTTACTATTCATATCTTATTGTCTTTACAAATATTAAAACATACAATTCTGACTGCAAAGTTTAACAGTGGTAAAAGCTTTCAACACCACCCTCCATTTCTGTACACTAAAAATATCCTCAAAAATATCCTTTTAAAATAGAAACCTGGAAGAAAAAACAGAAGTGAGTTCATTAACCCATCTATAATCTACCACTCCTCTACCTCATCTCTTGGCCTGGATGGAGGAACAAGGTCCATGCGTTCTGATATGAAGTGAGGTCCACCTGCTATGTTCCTGCTTGGTCCTGGCTCATTAGGACCACTATCTCCATCCATGCTTTCTGAATGTGACAGAAAAGATTCATTAGCAGGCTAACAAGGCTGTAGGAATAATTACCATTAATTTATTCAGATTGAATTACACCTATTCTCATTTTTTTTTTATCTGAAATATTGTTCATCATTTGTGGGTATTTAAATCATTTGGGGTATCATAATACAATCCCGAGTAAAAAAAAAAAAAGGACGGAACGGTGATTTTTTTTCTCTCATTTAAAATCCCACGCTCGAAATTACACCTTTTCCCTCACCTAAAACCCCACACTCATATATGCACAGTCCTGCACACTCCACGAGGCACTACACCAGTCGTACATACATGTGAAGCACACGTTTCTTCACTCCTCGTCCAAACCCTCGTGGGCACAAAACACAAATTTAAGACACACTTGGCACCAGATGACAAGACATGCCCTCCCATGTTACAGCATCTGGCTGTATACCCAATGTCTTAACAACTCAACGTAAGCAGTCTGAATTAGTGCACAAAATTATTACACACACAAGAGGCACTTTGCAGTTTCCACGAGCACCTGTGTAGTTGTTTTAGAACACCTGGTCATCCCAAAGCGGGGATTCGAACCTGGAACTAAGAAGGGGAGATGCCCACAGCCTTCCGCCCATCGAATCCACGCGGGTGACCCAACACCCTCACCACTTTTTTTCAAGGTCAATTTTTAAAGACACTAAAGTATGCAGCTCACCTATCAGATGCGACAATGCCACCTAATACAGTCTTAAAAACGTTAAAAAACGTCCGTTCCCGTTATTGGACCAGACTTTCCCAATATGGCTTCGCATTGACTAGGGAGGAGCCACGTGGTCGGTGCTGCCATCTGTTGACGCGGTCTTGAAGCTCGGGCGAAGTGGCACCGGGGTTGCGTCATCAAGGATAATCACTGGGATTAGGTATTCATTCAATTGTGATTTTGTTGCGTCGTTTACTATCATCAGTGTAACTGCTATTATATTCCCTGCTCTTATTGTGATTTGTTTTTTGTTATTGTTATTATTTTAGTTATTAATGTTATTATCATCATTATTATTATTATTATTGTTATTATTATTATTATTATTATTATTATTATTATTATTATTATTATTATTATTATTATTATTATTATTATTATTATCATATATGTTATTCTATTTATCAAGTATTATTTTATTAGTTTTACTATATTATTATATTATTTTAATTTGTCATTTATGTTATTATTGTTTGTTGTTTTGCTTTGTTTTGTTTTATTGTGTTTTGTTATTTATTATATTATATTATCATTGTTATGTATATATCATTATTATTATCATTATTATATTCATTATATTATTATCATTATTATTATTATCATTATTATTATTATTATTATTATTTTAATTGTTATTATTATTATTATTATTATTATTATTATTTTCATTATTGTTATTATTATTATTATTATTATTATTATTATTATTTTTTATTATTATTATTATTATGCTAGTATCAGCAGTAGTAAAATTATTCATTTTTTTGTTGTTATTGCTTTTGTTACTAATACCCTTATTGTTCTTACTATTTCTGTTATTATCAATCGTTTTTTTATCGTTGTCATTATTATTAAAACTAATGTCATTATTGTTATTGTTATTGTTATTATTATTATTATTATTATTATTGTTGTTGTTGTTTTTGTTTTTGTTCTTGTTCTGGTTGTTATTTCTGTTGTTGCTGTTACTATTATTTCCACTTTATTATCTTAATTGCTATTATCATAATCTTTATCATTATCATCATCATCGCTATCACTATCACTATCATCACAATTTTTATTATCATCATCATTGATATCAATATCACTATCATCATTATTATCATGATCATTATCATCATTATTATGATCATTATCATTTTTGGTTTTATCATTCTTTTATTGT
>NC_051389.1:54924584-54929584 GCF_015228065.2 Penaeus monodon | reverse complement strand
TGTGGAGGGTGCTTCAGATATTTTTTGTCATTCCGCAGTAAACAGGAGGTCGGTGCAACTGTACTTGTATTATTTATTATTCTATTTCTTATTCTCTATGAAATGACAGTGTCCATTTCCCTCTATCTTTGTGCACCACTCTTGCTAACATTAAGCATATAGTTAAAGTTGTCTGCAGAAATCAACCATAAAGATGAAAGCATCAACTGGTGGCAACCACCATGACAGTGGCACATCTTCTCAACAGTTACTGTGGCACCTACACAGATTGTGCTCTTACAAAGGCAAGCAAACTTCCAGCATATACATTCTGGCAAAATAGAGCTCTACCTAGTTCCATATTTAATGAAAAATTGCCCGGAAGGCCTACAAGAGCATAGCACCCAAAAATTTACATGGTGGAGGTTTGTTTGCCTTTCATTGGATTTTACATAGATATAGTGGTCGCTACAATCTCTTGACACTGCACTCCTATAATTATTGTTTACGTTGTTGCTTAGGGTGTTTCTGCATACTGGAAATATTATGTCAGGATAGCATACATCTAATCCAATTCATTAATACTGTTGAAGAACATCTTTTGTATAGGGCTATGGATAATATTTAAGATTATACAAATTTTTGTCTACATCAGGTTTTGAGCTTTTATTAAAGATTCATGATGTCATCATTAGGATTACAAGTAAAAATTCATTATTATTATAACATATAGTATGTACTGCCTAAATGCATCTGGTTTTATTTGGTAAGATGCACAAAAATCTGGCCACCACTATTTGATATGTTTTTATTATCTTAATTGATAACTTTATGATATCACTGTGCAACAGAAATGATATCAAAATCAAAATAAACTAAGCTTAAGTTATTCTACAATTATAGTTACACTCTCATGACATGAGATTGAATCTTATTCCATATATAGAGCCACACCTTAACATATACACTGAGTTTCACATACTTGTTTAGGCTCCCAGTTTCTTTTGTATGTACTCATAAGGTGATTTATATATTGCTTCCTCTTTCTTATATTTATTATTTTCCTTAACACATTCCACTGATGGGTCATAGTGCATCATTTTATTGGTGGTTTGGAAATTAGAAATTCATAACTTTTTTATTTTTTATTTTATTGATTTGTTTCCAATTTCATGCTGCTTAGATATTAGGTTATAGATGTTTAAGTCTATAGTCAACAAAAATATGTTAATGTAACTAATTCCATATGAAAATTATGAACACAAATTTAGTATACAGACCGCTGTTATTTTTAAAGAAACTGTCAAAAGTATAAGTATATTTATTTCAATATATTCCACAATAATGTCAGTGTGTTACTAACATTCCAAAAACACAACATACAACCCAGGTACAGCCCACTTATACCAACTCCTTGCCTTTCAGACTTGGGTACCTTCACACCTGTACACTTATGTCCAAGCCCGCTTGATGATTTTCACAATTTTTAAAATATTTTTCGTAAATACTGAGCCTTGTATATAACTTCAACTAGATGAATTTTTACCAAGACTCACAGAGTATATGATCGTTAATGGGTCAAGCACATTGCAAGTACATTGTAATTTTTTTTTTTTTTGTTACCAAATCTGATTTGGCCCACAGATCTACACATTTTTATGCATCCAACAGACTGCAAAACACCCAAAAGCCAGGTACCTCTCCTTGTGTTGATATTATGTGCTATATTGGCACAGGAAAGTTTTTTCTTTCACATTAGTAGGGAGTTGGCATCTCCTCCAGTCGCACAGAACGTGTTAATTTAGTCTTGTGATATGAATCTTAGTTAATGTGGTATATATGTACATGCAAAATTGATACTACAGATTTTGAATCAGTATATGTATTGGGAGCAGTAATGATATCTGTTGCAATATTTTATTGGAATATTATAGCTATATTTGTTTTCACAAAAAAAAAGTAAGATTTTAGATATTCTTTTGCTTTAATATTTGCAAAATCAAATTTACTGCAGGCTCTAAACCGGGATTAACTCTTACAGCACATTTTGTTTGATGATATGACATACATCAGTACACTAAACAATCACTTTTATCTACTCATAAACAATTCATACAAAAATATCTACTATGTGGTATTTGAAAGCAATCACAGTCATTTTCTAGCATTGTGTGAAATATTGCTAGGGAAGTTTGAGTGACTCTAATTTTCAGCAAATTCATGTAAAATTTATGTTAAAAAATCCCATACAAATTGTTATCTTAAGTTATATATTAATAACACTCCTTTGTAAAACAGCTGATAGATTTCTGTATAATATTCCTTTAGTTTTCAATATTGTCACACTTTTAAAGATTCTTATTATATTTAGTATTTTTTTAAATTTATATTATTAATAGTAATAGCAGTAATAGGTCACATTGTTACAGATTTTTTTCTTCTTCTTGCATGAGGAAATCATTATAAGAAAAAAAATTGTTGTTATCATTATTGTTATTATCATTCTTTTATTATTATTATTATTATTATTATTATTATTATTATTATTATTATATTGATAGTGTTATTTTTGTATTATTATAATAATAATTTTTTTATTATTATAATAATAATAATTATTATTATTATCATTATTATTATTTTCAATATCTTTAATATTATTATAATTATTATTACCATAATGAATCGTCATTGTCATCTTCATTATTATTATAATTAATATTATTATTATGATTGTTGTTGTTGTTATTGTCGTCATCATTTTTTTTTTTTTTTTTTAAGGATTATTATTATTATTGTTATTGTTGTCATTATCATTATCATTATTGTTATTGTTATTATCATTATTTTTATTATGATGATCACTAGTGTTATTATTAGTATCAATAGTATTATTAATGTTATTATTTTTATTATTATTATTATTGTTATTTTCATTGTTAATATTATCATTAGTGGTACTTATCTGCATTATAATTTTCATTATTATTATATCATTGTATTTCATTATATCATCTTTTTGATGTTATTTTATTATTAATATTATTATTATGTATATTATTATATATTACAGTTATTATTGTCATTTATTATTATATCATCTTTTTGATGTATGTTGTATTATTATTACTATTATTACTATGACTAGTAATTTTTATTCTTATTTTATTATTGTTATAATTATTATCATCATCATCATAATCATCATCATTATCACTATCATTGTCATTGTTATTAGTGATTATAGATTTTCTATGTCTTATTAGAATATATGTTGAATATATTGAATTTTACTCACCCAGGAAGGCTTTCTGTTGGGTCAGGTGCAGAGTCACATCAGTGAGCATATCAGCGACTCACAGATCTGCAATGAGAAAATGGAAACCCTTATTAGTAAGTTTATTATCTACCTATATAATATGGTACATCAGATGATTAATGTATCACCTTTTGTCATGAATTAATTGTTGTGATAAATAATTTATTCCTTAGATTTGATTTTCTTTAGAAATTCTTAGTGGTTACATAATATAATTTATGTGTGTGTGTGTGTGTGTGTGTGTGTGTGTGTGTGTATAATGATATATATATATATTATATATATATATATATATATATATATATATATATATATATATATATCTAGATTATATTATATCATATATATATATTATATATGTTATACTATAATATTATATATATGTATATATATATATATATATATATATAATATATATATTATATATATATATAATAATATACTATATATATATATATATTATATATTATATATATATATATATATATATATTATATATAATATAGTATATAATAATAATTATATATATATTATGATATATGAATATAGATACATTTATATGTTATTATATGTATATAATTTATATTATTATGTATTATATATATATTTATTTTATAGTATACTATTTTATTAATTACTTTTTCATAATTCCTCATCAGAGTATATTCTGCCATGACATGATTGGGAGTTTTACTAGTGAGGTTATAATGAAGAGATATTAATGCATATGGGTCCAAATTAGTACATAATGTTATTATTTATATATTTGCAAATATGAGAACTTTCAGATACATCTTTCAGTGGTTATATATTGTATGTATAAGTTTGTATGTGTATGTTTACTTATGTATATGATTTTCTGCAGTGCATATGTATTCACATTTGAATACTTTATAGTCCTAAATTAATCATCAGAATGTGATTGGCTGATAGTGTCAGAGGTTCATCTGTGAAGATTTTATCTTCTGAATGATTGGTGCATAACAGTTAGAGTTATTCAATATAGGATTTTATTTATGGGATTATGTCATGTTCTACAGTAGATGTGGCACATTACTGTATTCCATAAATTTATTTTAACATAGTATGTATAAATCTTATATTAAGAATTTATTGCTGTGATTTAATTGATTTGTTGAAGATAATATGTATTATGCACATAGCATATAGTGCACATACATTTTTTTTTTCAGGATATATTTTATGTTACAATTCATATGCCAGATTATTTGCTTAGAATTAAAATTACACATATGTCAGTATCAAGATTTTTTTCTTTCTTTTCTTATACTGGAAGTTGTTGTGATTCTGTACATAGCAGTTATTCCTGAAGTGCACTTTACAGTATCAGGTTTTGTAATGTTTGCTAATAGCTTCATAATAAGAACTAATTGTGTTGGGAAAAAACTATTTGTAAGTTGTCTCATAGCTTATGCAAGGGACCTTTATTTTGGTAGCTTCTCATAGTTGAATTTGCATAGATGTTCCACTTTACATTTATGGATTTTTATATTACAACTATACAAATTTTACCTTAACCCAAAGCCAATGGGTGTGGCATGTATGTACATGCCATGCCCACTGTGAGTTTACTTTATTAATTGTTTTTACACATAGATGGCTACACGTGTGCTAAGTCACCAATGAGCCAATTAAAAGCACTGTCTGTCTCACCTGTTTACCCTTTTCCTTGATTTTTGAA
>NC_051389.1:54917084-54919584 GCF_015228065.2 Penaeus monodon | reverse complement strand
TTCATACATACATACAAGCAAATGCTGTAGTACTGTAGTAATGGCAGAAATTTCTCTTTATCAGTTATCCTATGATTAGATGATGTACATGAGGGCAGGAAACAATAGACTGACAGGCAAGTATTGGATACAAAAGGAGTATGTCTGGGATTATGGAAATGGTTAAAGATGTGTTTGATAAACTTTTATTCACAATAAGAAAAAAAAATGTGATTCAACCCAATACCACTGGGAAAATGTGATATCCACCAACAGATTGATTTGTGAAATGCATCTACTTGTAGATGCCTCCACAAGTGTTTAGCCATCAAGGAGCCAATTAGTATTCTCACCTGATTTTCCCCTTCCTTGAGTTTTCAGGGAAAATGTTTTTTCTTACATTATTAATAATGATGCTGTTATTGTAATTATTATTGATATTATAATTATTATAGTGTTGTTAACTTTCAATAGCAATATAAAATAAGATAAGATATTTCTGAAAATCAAAGAAAAGGATTAAATAGTAAGCACTTGTGGAGCCGTCTTTCTGTAAATACAATTAACCCATTGGATCCAGATGCCTTACTGCCTTCACATGGCCCAGAATACAAGGATTAGGCATACATGAGTGGCCACTGACTTGTGTGTGGCTTGTTGGCCTGGCAACTGCAAACACTCATGTTTCCTGACAGAATCCATGCCTCCCCTTTGCAATGTTCTTTTATCTTTTACTGCATTAATATTTTTAGTTTTTTTATCATTTTCCAATGGATATAATTGTCATTTGATTTGCTTTATCTAGATGGTAATAGACTTTTTTCCTTATAAAGACTCCGTATCATCTCTCTAAGTAATCCATAACTCAGTGTAGTAATAATTACAATAAGAAACATTTCATTTGTTGTGCCCTTTTTTTATTTTTTCATTATATTCAATACTCTGTAATACAATACGGGTTACTAGTCATTGCACCCAGGAATAGGATCCTGGACATGAAGTAGCATACTTCCTAGAGCTGGCAATCTTCCAGTTATGGCTTAAAGATTGTACATTCCACACTCATTTATCAAAGAAAATATTACAAAAAGATTTACTTCCTAAATCCCAATTAGTGTAATCACCCTTCAAAATGTTTGTGTACTCTATACAAGTCATTTACTTTGCCCTGGCCTACAGCTAAAATGCTTGTGATGGCAAGTCTGGATCACCTTGGCCCACAGTCAGATTTTCCCATGACGTATGTTCACTTAACCCACCCCTCAAACCATCTGGATCATAGGGGTTAATAAACTAGAATCACTGGGCATGGCATGTATATAAGTGCCATACCTGGAGACATCGGTTTTATATGATATATATATATATATATATATATATATATATATATATATATATATATATATATATATATATATATATATATATATATATGTATATATATATAAGTAAAGAGAGTGACAGACAGACAGACAGACAGAGACACATGCACACACATACATGCATGCATGCATGCACACATGCACACACACAACTTGACAAGTTTGTTTTTCAACAAAAGCACCATCAAACTCAATACACTTATGTAAACAGTGGTACAAAGCACTTAGCACATATTTATAGAATTTTTGGTCTCGATACATGAACCTTTCGAAACGTTTTTTTCCCGACATTGAAAATAAAGTGGTGCCATATAATGACTTCTGAAGGTTTAGGAATTCAAAGAATCAGACAGAGCCAAATCACGACAGCAAGGTGGATGCAAAGGATATCCTATTGAAACCCATACAACACTACCAATGCTTGGCAGGAGCTGAGAGAGTGTGTTGTCATAGTGAAAAGGTGGTGCTGATGAAGTGTTCCTAAGGCAAATTTCTGCTTTTCTTGGTCAACATCCCCAAATTACCTTCCTATACAAAGATTTTATTATTCTTTAGGTACCAAAAAAGTCAGTATGCAAAATACCCTTAGATCTAAAAAGAATTGCCATGACCTTCGTCATCCACTCCTCGGTAGCCACTGCATTGATTAGATAGTATTTTCGGGATCACACTGATAAAGCCATATTTTGTCCCCCATTACAGTTCTTTGAAGAAGTGCTTCAGGATCTTGATCCCAGTTGCTTAGCTTCTCTGTTGAGAGATGCACCCTTATTTGCAGCTGGTTTGAGCATAACAGCTTGGGCAAGCATTGACCAGAAAGATTGCTGAGCTTCAGTTCTGTCAAAATTGTGTAAGCTTAAATGGCTGAAATGTCAAGTGTGTCAGCTTTTGTTCCAATTATTACATGCCTACCTCTTCATTTAGGGGAAAGAACATCATTGATTTTTTCTTTGCAAATTGTGTGGATGGCCTGCCACCGTGAACATCATCTTCCAAAACCAGTTCGTTTTTTAAATGAGTTATCCGATTGTAATTGCTAAATTACTTTGGGGCATTATCTCTATAAAATTGTCCTAAAATGTTAATGATTTGCCTATACTTTCACCTGAGCTTGACTATGAATTTGAAGTTTGTTCTGA
>NC_051389.1:54897084-54912084 GCF_015228065.2 Penaeus monodon | reverse complement strand
GGGGTTTTTTTTAAACTACTTTTTTTAAAAAGAATAGACATATTTTTCCCCAAAATGTATAAAAAAATATTAGGGTTTTAAACTTGTTTTGAAAAATAATTTAAGAAAATTGTTTTATTTTCATATATGGTTTTTTCCCCCTTTGCGACTTTTTTCCCAAGGCATCCCAGTCAAAGAAGATAAAACCCATGGTTTTGAAAGCCCCACACTCAGACCAAAGTCCCAAGTTGTAAGAGGAAAGGTTAGAGGTACCTCCAGGGTTACAGTAAGAAGGAAGGGTTCAGGCAGAGGAAGAGGTGCCAAGGATGAAAAGATTACTTCTTCAGATCCATTTGGATTTGTAGACAAGGAGATGGAAAAACTTCAAGTCAAGGGCAGGGGTACCCAATCAAATAGAGTCAGTAGGTCAAGGACAAACACCCCATCACCAGGTCGGGGATGCCAGTCAAAGATTGTGCCTCTCAGGGAACCCCCCAAGACGTTCCTCGGTTTCCCAGGGGGAAAAAACAGGGGAAAACTCATCACCTGCTGGCAAACGCTCTAAAGAAAACAGTCCAATGCCTTCAGGTTCACAAGATATAGGGAGAAAAGACAACCAAGAAGGGGGGTTGAAAGGAAGACCAAAATCAAGCAAAGGGTTAACTCGAACTTCATCAAAGGACAGTAATTCTCCCTCAAGGAGTACGAGAGGAAGAACCCCAAACGCTCAAAAAGGTTCTCTAAAAAAACCTGGAAAAACCAAAAACCTGAACTTTGTCAGAAAAACTCCCCGTTTCCCAAAATTTTAAAATTTAAATAAAAAAATATACAACATTTTTTTTTGTCATATATTTATGCTGCTTTCAGCTGGTTGGGATGAAAATAGATGGAAAAGTTTTGCTTGAAAAGTGCCCTTTTATAAAAGTTTTACCCGCCAAAAACCTTTTCGGAATTTTGGAAAACATTGCCCTTTTTTTAAAAAAAAAAGCCCCCTGTAGTAAAAACAAAAGCTTTTTTCTTTTTTTTTCTTTGTTTTTTACTTAATCATACTTTTGTGATCATATGGGGAAAATCTTAAATTGGTGCATCAAAAAAAGATTTGGGGAAGTTTTTAAAAGTTTTTGGGGGTTTTGCTATTTAGAAAGTTCATGTTTCTCCACTAAACTTTGTCTTTAAAAATTTTAACCCGATTACACTAGTTAGGATTTTTAAAAGGCTTTGACAATATCATACCAGAATAAATGTTGCATTTGATTCATTTTTGTAATTTTTACAGAAAACAAAAAATGCAACTAGGTTTTAAAAGAGTCATCATATCAGTGAAAATAAAAAAGAAAATACACATCCCCAAACTTCATCATTAATTACCTTCTAAGTTCCTGATTTTTGATTTGTTGATTTTTTCTGGTTTTTTTAGGGTGCGGGCTGGATATTCTAAAGGATGTCCCAAAGGAATCAGAATTATCTTAAGTAAAATAAAGATTGTATCAGAATACTCAGAATTTTAAACATTAAAACATGAAAAGAAAAATACTAAGATAAAACTTCCAGGTTAGACTTGTTAAAAAAAAAATCATAATTACATGTGAATTATATGCAATACAGAAATCTTTTGTACTACGAAAGCTAACGTGATCTCAGTAGAATTTTAAAATCATATTTTCTTTTTCCTCTTTTATACTGTATAACAGTGGGGGATTTTTAAAAAAAAATCCAGTTTTAGTCTCCTCTATAATACCCCCCTAGCCCTCAGTACACCACAGTGGAGCTTTTGCGTAGTATTTACAATAAGTATTTAGACTTCGGAGATAAGAAAAACTAAAAACTTAGTAATATCACAATCAAAGTATTTTTCCTATCATTTTTCTTTGGTACTATGCAAGTTATAGATAGATGGTTGATTTTAAAATATGTGATAAAAATTTAGATTTTCCAAAATTTTTCTACCAAAACTCCTAGTGTCTTGTTTTGCAGGTGTCAAAGATTATATTTAAATATTTCAAAAAAAAAACTTTTTTTAGAAAAAGAATCCTTAAGAAATTTATTTACGGGTTTTATTATTTGTAAAATAAAATTTTCCCTCAAATGTGATGCATCAAAATTTTAGGTATTTGTTTTTAATTGATATGATGAGGAAAAATTACAGAAAAATGATTTTAATCAAAAATATAAAGAACAGCAATTAGTAGTGCTCCAAAAGTAAATAGCAGAGAAAGAATAATCTTTTTATAAGATATAAATGAATGAGAAAGTGTACATAAATACAATGAGTTCCTCATGTTTTCCAAGTCGAGTTTATAGTTCACAAAGAATTTTGACAAATATTTTTCTTAAGCAGTTAATGAGCATTTGTTGTAGTTTTATATATTTGGGTCTAAAGTTTATACTAAAAAGTAATTGTTTTTGTTTTGAATGAGAGCATACATTCTTAGTAATTATTGCTGTAAAATTACACAAATCCTGATTTATGGGAAGTATTTTTATTTCTTCGTAAATGCATGTGGGGGAAGGTTGTTTAAGAGGATGACAGGGGAAGGTTTTTATACTAGTTCCCAAAAAAATTTTATCACATCAGAGGGGGGGAATTTCACCATTTTTTTTTCAGTCTTCCTATTTTTTTATTAGAAATGTTATGCACATTTTTCCTTTTTTCAGAAAAATTAAAAAGTTACAAGACTAAGGTAAAGGAAGTGATAAAAACTGTTTTCTTGTTTTTTTAATATGGGTTTATTTATTACAAAAAACTTTGTAATGCTTTCTTTATTCAAAAATTATTTACATAAAACTAACATTGAATGAAGGGTCAAAGTTCCCGCGATTAAATTTTGTTATTTATTGAATTTTGCCATGCGCAGAGTTCCAAATTCTTTTTTGAATATTCAGGAATTCTGTTATTGAAATCCTTTTAGTATTTTTTCACTCCCAGATGAGTTTAACCCCTTGCAGTGGGGTATTTTCTATGGACTTGTTAGCTGACAGATACGGGCTTTGTTGCCCCTGTAAATTTTCCCCACAAAAATTCTAGCTCAGCCTACCCAAAGGAATTGAACTTTCAAAAGCATGCCCAGTATCTGCTGTACATTTCTCAGCCCTGCCCATTACAGGGGGCAGGTAAGTGCACGGCCTGGTTCTAGAGGTAAGTTTCACAGTATGCTTGTGGATATATAAATTTTGGTATGTTTTTTTGTTTCCTTGCTTTTTTTTATGTGTAAAAAATTTAAAAATGAAATTTTTTTCCCCCTTTCACAAACACCTTTTTTTGTAAATCCCCACCTTTAATAAATTTTTTAAAATGTTGATGTTTTTTTACAAAAAAAGGAAGGGGAAAGAAAAGAGCATTATGGTTTTAAACCTTAGTGTTCAAAAAGGGTAAAAAAAAATTTAAAAAGACATTTTTCATACAATTGTTGATATCTTAGCCCAGTTAGAAATTTTTTTTTTTTTTTTTTTTTTTTCTTATCACAAATGCATCAGCATGGCACACATTTTTTCACTTTTTTAGCAAAATTTTGAAAAATTAGATAAAAATTAATAAAAACTGAGAAAAACATATGCTTTTTTTGGTATTGATAATAAATTTTTTATCTTTAAATTCATGAAAAAAAAAAGTTTTTTTAAAAATTCTGGGGAAGCCATATAAATTTTAAATGCAATATACTAGAACTTAGAGGTAATATCAAAACACTCATCCTTTTTTATAATGGCATAACTTACACCCCCTACTTTTAGAGTAAATACTCGGGCTCAAAAACCCTTTGGACCTCAGCCTGTTTAAAAATTTGCAGGGTCTTTTTTTTTCTTTCTCTTTCCTTACTTTCCTTACGACCAAAAATCTTTACCTGGTTTTTGCCCCAAACCCATCATTGCTATGTTTTGTATACACTGCTAAGACCTAGATTTTAATGCGCAGATTTTTTTCAAAAAAGAATAAATAGCTCTAAAAGAAAAACCTAAAAATAAATTTTTTAGTTTTTTTAAAAATACGTTTTAAAGTTTTCATGAAGTTTTTAAAAGGGATTTTTAGAAAAATTTTTTTACCCCTTTTGAGAACTTGGGAATTCACACCTTAAAAATGCATGAGCGAGTGCAAAATTTTTTTTCTTGAGAGTGGATCTACACCTTCAAAAAAAAAAAGTGATTACGTTCCCAATGTTTTTTTTTTCAAAAATAATTTTTAGACATTTTAAGCTTTAGTAATATAATGTAATGAAAAAAGAATATTTTGAATTATACCCCCCTTTCACATTATTGCCTATCATCCTGTATAAGGCTTTTTACGATATAACCCCAGGAAATCACCTTATCATCTACTTTTTTTTTCCTTATAATCTTTAAGATTATTTATGTTTCTCAACCATTCATTTTAAAGTTCCCCAGTCACATTTATTAAATCCCCAAAAATGTAAACCCCAAAATAAAAATAAAGTCACTGATTCTTACTGGTTCAAATTTTGGGGTACATAGGTTAGAGTATAAGAAAGCAGATGAATGGCTATTTATAAAATTTGGGGTTGGGCAAATGAATTAGAATAAGGCTTTTTGCTTTGCCTAATTTTTTTTACTTACTACATTCTTATCTTATGTGTGAGTGTTAAAATCTGGTCTTGGCCATTCTAGAGAATAGGTGTAATGTTAATAGTTCCAACAAAAATAAAAAAACATAGAGCTGCAAACTGAAGAAAGAATCTTTTACATAAATTTCATTTTTTTTAAAAAAACCTTACCACCTTTTTTGCCATCAGTTTTAAAACCATCAGTTTGTTTAAAAAGTTGAAATTTTTTGCATGAACCCCTTCACCGACCCCCCAAACCTATCAACATCCTTACGAACCCCACATTTCTGCTTAAACAACCTTTCTCTTTCCTCAAACATACTTTCCCTTTACATCTAACTCCTTACCACACCCGCCCTAAACCCGTTCACTCACCAATCCCTTTGCCCAGCTTAGACAACTAATCACAACTCAACCACCCTTCCCTAACAAAAATATAGTGCTAATGCCCTTAGTGTCTCACATTATCTTGCTTTAACCATTAACCTTTAAACCCTTTGACACTCTGCTTTAAAAGTTTTTTAGTTTATTATAGCGTGTTTAAAATTTTCAGTGGTATGAAAATTAATAGGATTTCAGGCCATGCAACTTATTTTGAAAGGCCTTATGAAAAATATGCCTCTCTAGAGGTTTTAATTTTTAAAGTTTTTTAAAAACCCCAAAGGGGGAAAACAAGAGAGTCGCTTGTGTCAAACTTAATATCTTGTATGTTAATAAGAAAAAAAATAGAATAATAAATAAAAAAAATAAAAAAAACATTTTTATCTTAAGGCCCCAAATTTATTTTGGGGACTTATAAGTGTAATAACAGATTTCAAAGATTATTGAATATTCTAATTTCCCAAAAAAAAAAAAAAAAAAAAAAATAAAGCAATATTTTCAAATGTTTTTCTTACACATGCTTGGGAAGAAAAAATCTATTCTGGTGTGCTTTGTAATAAAATGCGTTTCGATGGGTTAAGTATGAAATAGAAAATTCATTCTGTAAGATATGGACAATATTTATTTGCTTGTAATTTCCTTTTCCCTTTTAAATTTTTTTTGATATGAAGACATCATCATTTCTCCAAATAGGATATATGAACCAAAGTAAAAGAGAAGGTGGGAGTTAAGATAAAAAAAAATTTTGTTTTGTCTCCTTAATTGTCTGTACTATAAGCAAAGATTTTTTCGAAAAGTTAGAATTACTTTTAATTTTTTCCCCAGACTCTGTTCGACAACCTTTTTGGTATTTTAATAACGATTTTTACTTCCAAATATACTCGAAAAAGAACTCCCTTATTTTTAAACCGTATATTGCCGCTGTATCCATTCAATCGTGACCTTTCTGGATTCGATTTTGTAGGGAGTTTTCTATCATTCTTTACTCAAATTCTTTTCCTGCCGGGACAATCAAAATTTTCAAAAAAGGCTTCTTGATTTTAGTGTGTAAATATTTTATACCTTGAAAATCAATTATACTTTAATTTGTAAGGGAATTTTTTCGAGAAGGATCATGTAAATGGATAAAAAAAAATTAAAGAGCCTCGTATTAAAGGAAAGGGGTTTTCAAATTCCGATTTTAAACTTGAAATATTTCCCGCGCTCGCGATACCATCCTTTCGTTCGATTGAAAAATATTTTCTAACTATAAAACAATTTTTAGCTTTTATATGAACTTTCTTGGATAATAAATTTAAAAAAGAAATTTCAAATTCTCTCAGTCGAGAACTGTTTTCCCTTTCTCAAAAATTTTTAAAACCCCAATTATTCATAAGAAATAAAACAAAAACTTTTAAAACTAAATGGTGTTCCTATTAAATTTTTGGGTTTAAACAATGATTTTACCATATAAAGAAGAATACTAATTTTATAATTTTTAAAAAATAACTGTGGGTTCCAAAATTTCATCCACCAAAGAACTAGTATCTTCAACATGGCGTCTGTCCCCATCGTCTTGACTTTTCCCGTGTAGAGTGTGATTTTCAGTGAAGGTGAATCTAAGGGGTTCCTGTGTACACAGTGTGTTAAAATTCAGTAAATGCGGAGCCAACTGAACCGCCCTTAAGATTAAACGGCCAGAGGGTGTAGTTAAAGTGGCCATGGGGGATAAATTTAAGTTTGCCCTGTTTACGGGCTTATTTAAGTTTTACAGGTTTTTCCAAAAAGGGGTTGTCAACAGTCCCACAACTGGAAGCGGAGGAACAACTCGTTTTCCTAGGGCTGTCAGCAACGGCGATAAAACAAGCATGGGGCTTAAAAAGGTTTTGAAAAATTTTGTCTGTAGAGCGATCACCGGTGGTTGGCAGTCTTGAGCGGCATGTACCTTGTTGACACGATTTTTCCCACCCCTTTAAGAGGAACCAAGCATCCCGTTTCGCCAGGGGGGGTTAAGCCTCAACGGAAAACAGCCCTTTACACCGGGTGAAACGCACGTGGGGTTTTTTGCAACATTAAAGTTTCAGGCTTAACTTATTGCGTGCCCCGGGACCCCCCGTGATGCGGGTTTCCAAACTACCCTCTACGCCGACATTTTTTGTGTGCAAACCCGCTCCGCCAAAGCCACACCTCGTGGAAAAAGCTCCCTTTCTCCTTTACCTCACCCTTCCCCGCCAATAAAAATACCGATCTCCCTTTTTTTTGGTCACGTCCCCCCCCATTTTGCTTTTTTAAAAAAGCCGCGGAATTTTTTAACTGGGGGGGATCTCTAGGGATTCAACAATTTAAATTCTGTTTTTGGCCGGGCCATGGGGTATCATAGCGCCAGGTGTGGATTTCAACTGTGTTTATAGGGAACTGAAAACGCAAAAGTGAACACAAGGTTTTTCAATGCCCGGGGAAAGGGAAAGGAAAAAGATAAAAACGACATAGCGGGAAAAGGGCCCTGACCGTTTTTGGGGTTTTTGAGCCTTGTTTAGTTTTAGCAGCTGTAGGAAAACCAAAGTGTGTGTGTGTGTATGCGGGTATGATGAAAATTTTTTGGGATAATATATAAAAATATATTTTATAAATATATTGAAATATATTTATATAAATATAATATAATAATTTTATATATATAATATATTTTTATAAAATGTTATTAAAAAAATATAATTGGGAAAAAAAATGTAATAATTTATATTGTTATATATGAATTGGTTATATATTATATATGTAATTATGTATATTATGTATATATTGTATAAGGGGTTATTAAGGGAAAATGTTTATAGATATATATGTTAAATTTAATGAAAGATATATGGATAAATGTATAAAATTTTTAAGTAAAGTATATATATGTAATAAAATTTTAAATTTTATTATATATTTTAATTAAGTATATAAAAATAGATAAAGTTAATAAATGTTTTATATAAGTAAAAATGTAATTTTTAAATAATATTGTGTGGTTTTGGGAAAAATAATATAAATTATATTAAAATCTAATATAAAAAAAATTTAAAAGGGTTTTGGGGTTTTTTGATAATGTATTTAGATTGTAAAATTTGTAATACATACATGACTCTATTAATATTATATAATTTTTTAAAATACCTTTACATTTTTATATTAAAAATGGGGGGGTTTTGGATATTTGTATATTATTAGGGTTTTATTTAAATATTATTGAATCAATTTTAAAACCCTTATTTATATAAAAATTAAATTTTTTTAATATATATTTTTAATATTTTATATTTTATTAAAAAAATATATTATATTATATATAATATATTTTTATATACATATAATATATTTATATATATTTTATTATTATATATCTTTTATAATATTTTTATAATTTTCTTTTTTATATATGTACAAATTTTTAATTTTTTATATTTTTTTTATATAATAAATTTATATATATTATAAAAAAAAAAATATTATATATATTATATATATATTTTTATATTTTTATTTTGTTTTATTTATTTTAAAATTTATGTTTTATATAATTTACAAACCAAATAATATATTTTTAATTTTATTATTTTTATTTTTTATTTTTTTTAAAAAAAAATTTTATATAATAATATTATTTTTAATAATATTATATAATATATATATATTATTATTATTATTTTTATATATCTTTATATTTTTTTATATTTATATATTGTTTTTTTTTTTTTTTTTTAATTTATTTATTTATATTTTTTTTTCTAAAAAAAATTTAAAATTTATTTTTTATTTTTTTCTTTTTTATTTTTATATATTTATATTTTATAATTTTATATATATTTATATTGTTTATATTTATTATTTTGTTTTTTTATTTTTTTATGTTTTTTATATTAATTTTAAAATTTAAAATATATTATTTTCTTTATATATTATATGTTTTATTAAATATTTGGGTTTGTTTTTTGGTTTTTTAATTGTTTATATATTATTTATTTTTATATATTTTATTATTATTAATTTTTTGGGGGTTTTTTTTTTTTTGGTTTTTTTTTTGTTTATTAAAATTTATTATACTAATTTATTTAAATATAATTAAAAAAATTAATTAAATTTTTTAAAACATCACCTTAATTTTACATATTTTATATTATAATTTATTTAAATTATAATTTTTTTATAATATATATATTTATTATCAATTATATTAAATTATAAATTTATATATATATTTATATTTAATTTTGTTTTTTTTTTTTATTTTTTTTTAATTATATAAACAAAATATATTATTATAAATTTATAAATATTTTAATATTTTTTCATTTAAAGTTTTGTACCCCTATTTTTTTTTTTTTTTTTTTTTTTTTTTCATAAAAGTTGTGTATATTTTTTTTTTAAAATTTTAATAAAAAATTATATGAAAAAAGTTGTGTGGTTTTTGTGTGTGGGGTGTTGGTTGGTGTAAAATAAAATTACAAAATTTTTCGGGTTTAACCATGGTAAAACAATCCTTTGCCCTTTCCCTACATTATATTTAATATAATAAAATTATTTTATTTTATATTTTATATATTTTATATATATATTATTAAAAATATAAAAAAAAATAATAATATAAAATATAATAAAAAATAAATATAAAAAATTATATATACACAAAAAAATGTATTTTTAATATTTTCATTGTATAAATAGGGATAAAAATATATAATTTTATATTATATATAATATTATATTTTATAATTTTTTTAATGTATATGTTTTAAAAAATAAAATTAATAATTAGGTATAAATATCAAAATAATTTTTATAATATATATCATTGGGGGTTTTTTATAATTTTTATATATATATATATATATTTTTATTAAAATTGAATGTATTTGTTATTTTTGGTATTTTTTTTTTTTTTTTTTTTTTTTTTTAATTTCCCTTTTTTTATTTTTATTTTTCAATTTGTTTAAGCCAAAACCCCCGACATTATATCGACTTTCCCAAACTTGACCCCGTCCTTGAATTGGAAAAAAGGGGTTTTAATGGTTTCGTATAAACCTAAATTTCCCTTTTTAAAATTCTCTCTTGGGGTCCCACGAGGCTTTTGGGGAAATTTCCGAAACCCCATGGGGTTTGTCCTTTTGGGGCCTAAAAATTTTGGAAAAATATAAAAAAATTTAATACTACTAATTTTATTTTTTCATTTTTTTTATATAAACCTTCTTTATACATTTAACAAATTTAATTAAAAAAAAGCCAAATACATCCCACATTTTAAAAAAAACCTTTAAAAATCTTTTTTTAAATAATTTTTAATTAATTTTTTGGGGTAATGATTTTCCTATTATTTTTTTCATTTTTTTACAAGATTCATTAATTTTTTATCCCCAAATTTTTAAAAACCGATGTTTGAAAGGATAATTTTGGAACCTTTTTTGGGATAGGGTTTTCAAAATAAATTTTTTAAGGGAACCCCCATTTTTTTTTAAAGAAACTTTTGCTACAAATTTGAAATTTTTTAAAAACTATTTAATGGAATTTGTGGGGTTTTGTATTTTTTTTTGTTTTTAATTATTTATTTTTTTAATTAATTTTAATATTTTTAGAAAAAGGGGGTTGGTGTTTGTGTTTTTGTGGGTATAAAAATTATTTAAATAATAATTTTTTATATATACTATTTTTTAAAAATTAAATTTTAAATTTTGAAAAAAAATTCCTATTTGGGGGGTAAATAAACCTTTTAGTTCTTAACCTTTTGAAAATCAATCGAAGAAAAGGGGGTTGGGGGTAGAAAAGGATATTTTTCATTTTTTTTTTTTTTTTTTTTTTTTTTTTTTTTTTTTTTTTTTTTTTTTTTTTTTTTTTTTTTTTTTTTTTTTTTTATCAGTTGCCTTGAAATTACTTTTTTGAAAATTTTTTAAAACGAAAATAGTTAAACTAAGGCAATTGAATCCCCAAAAAAAAAAACCCCCCTTTTTTTTAAAGTTTATATACTAAAACGTAATTGTTTTTGTTTTGAATGAGAGCATACATTACATTAGTAACTTATTGCATGATATAAAATTACACAAAATTCCATGATTCTAATGGGAAGTATTGTTATTTACTTCTGATAAATGCATGTGTGTGCAAGGTTGCTTAAGAGTGAGTGACAGTGGGAAGGATTTATACTAGTTACCAAAAAATTATCACATCAGAGGTGGGAATTTCACCATATTTTTTCAGTCTTCCTATCTTTTTATTAGAAATAGTGTATGCACATTTTTCCTTTTTTCAGACAAATATAAAGTTACAAAGACTAAGGTAAAAGCTGAAGTGATAATAAGCTGTTGTCTTGATTTTGTAATATAGGTTATTTATTACAATAAACTTTGTAATGCTTTCTATTATTCTATAATTATTTACATGAAACTAACATTGAATGAAGGGTCATAATGTTACCGCAGATTGAATTTGTTATTTATTGTAATTTGCCATGCGCAGATGTTCCAAAATTCTTATTTGAATATTCAGGAATTCTGTTACTTTGAAAATACATTTAGTAATGTTTACACTACCAGATGAAGTTTAACCCCTTGACAGTGGGGTACTTCTATGGACTTGTTAGCTGACAGATACAGGGCTTTGTTGACCTTGTCAATTTCCCACAAAAAATTCTAGCTCAGCCATACCCAAGGAATGTAGAACTTTCAAAAGTCATGCCCTAGTATCTGTCTGATACATTTCTACAGACCTGCCCAGTTACAGGGGGCAGGTAAGTTGCACGATGCCTGGTGTCTAGAGGTTAAGATTCACAGTATGCTTGTGAGATATGATGAAATTTGGTATGTAATTTTGTTTCCTTGCTTTCTTTTATGATGTAAAATATTTAAAAATGAGAAATTATTTTCCCTTTCTACAAACACCTTTTATATTGTAGTAATGCCCACCTTATAATAAACTTTTAAAATGTTGATGTTTCTTTTACAATAAAAGAGAGAGAGGAAGAAGAAGAGCAATTATGGTGTGTAACCATTAGTGTTCAAAAATGGTAGAAATCAAATTAAAAGACATTGTTCATACATATTGTTGATATCTTAGTCCAGTTAGCAAGTTTTTTTTTTCTTATCAACAAATTGCAGTCAGCATGGCACACACTTTTCTACATTTTTAGCATAATTATTGAAGAATTAGATAATGAATTAATGAAAACTGAGAAAAACAGTATGCTTATTTTGGATATATGATAATGAATCTATTTATCTTTAATACTCATGAATAAAAGAAAGTTCATTTAAAAACTTCTGAGGAAGCCATATACAATTTAATGCAATAGTACTAGAACATTAGAGGTAATATCACACCACTCATCCTTTTTTATAATGGCATAACATTACACCACCTACTTTTTAAGAGTAAATACTCGGCTCTAAAACCTTGGACCTCAGCCCTTGCTTAAGTAATTTGCAGGGTCTTTTTTTTTCTTTCTCTTTCCTTACTTTGCCTTACTGAACCAAAATCTTTACCTGGTGCTTTGCCCCCAAGACCCACTCAATTGCTATGTTTTGTATACACTGCTAATGACCTTAGATGTTAATGCGGCAGATTTTTTTCAATAAAGAAATAAATCAGCTCTAAAAGTAAAACCTATCAAATAAAGTTTGTTAGTTTGTTTTCAAAACTACTGCATTCAATGTTTCATGAAGTTTTTCAATTGGATTTTTAGAAGAATTTTTTTTACCCCCTTTGAGAACTTAGAATTTCACACCTTATAAATGCACTGAGCCGAGTGCAAAATTTCTTTCTTAGATGAGTGGATCTATCACCTCTCATAGAAGAAAAAAAAGTGATTACAGTTACCAATGTTTTATTTTTCAAGAAATAGATGTGTTAGACATATTTAAGCTTTAGTAATACTAATGTAATGAAATAAGAATATGTCATTGAATTATACTCCCCTTCACATTATTGATCCCTCATCATCACTGATATAAAATGGCTGTAACAGATAGTAAGCACCATGGAAATCACCTGTATCATCTACATTTTTTTCCGTTATATATCATTATATGAGTATATTTATGTTTCTCTAACCATTCAGTATTATCAGATTGCCAATGTAACACATTTATTAGAATCTCCAAACAATGTAAAATCCCAAAATCAAAATGAAGTCACATGTATTTCTATACTGGTGTCTATATTTGGTACATGAGGTATAGAGTATAAGAGAGCAGATGAGATGGCTATATTATAAAATTATGAGTGTGGAGGCAAATGAATTATGGAATAAGGCTTTTTGCATTGCCTAAATATATTTTTACTTACTACATTCTTATCTTATGGTGTGAGTGTTAAAGTCTGGTCTGTGGCCATTCTAGAGAATAGGTGTAAATGTTTAATATGTTCCAACAATAAATAATACAAACACTATGAGCTGCAAACTGAAGAAAAGAATCTTTTACATAAATTTGCATTTATTTAGAAAACCATTACCAACAGCTTTTGCCATCAGATTCTAACCATCAGTAATTGTTTAGAAAAGTATGAAATTTTGCACTGAAGCCCTTCACCGACCTCCCAACCTATCAGACATCCTTACAGAATCCCACACTTTCTGCTTCAACAACCTATTCTCTTTCCTCAAACGCATACATATCCTTCATCTAATCTAACTCCTTACCACACCCGACCTTAACCCGTTCACTCACCAATCCCTTTGCCCAGCTTAGACAACTAATCACTAACTCAACCACCCTTCCCTAACATTAACTATAGTGCTACATGACCTTAGATGTCTAGCACATTTATCTTGCTTTTAACCATTAACCATTAACCTTGACACTCATGCAGTTAATGTTTATTAGATGATGTATGCAGCGTGTTATAATTTCAGTGATGTATGCAATCTAATAGGAGTTTCAGTGACACATGCAACTTTATTTTGAAAGTGCACTTATGAGAAAATATGCCTCTCTATGAGGTATATATTTATTAAAAGATTTTTAAAAATCCCAAGGGTGAAACAAGAGAGTCAGCTTGTGTCATAACTTAAATATCTTGTATGTTAATAAGAAAAAAAAATAGTAATAATAAATAAATAAGAATAAATAAATACATCTTTAGTCTTAAGGCCCCATACTTATATTTATGTGGACTTAATAAGTGTAATAAACAGAGTTCAGAAGAGTTACTTGAATAGTTCTAATACCTACTAGCAAAAAAAAAAAAAAAATAAAGCAATCATTTTCAAATAGCTTTCTTTACACATGCTTGGGAAGAAAATAATCTATTCTGGTGTGCTTTGTAATATAATGCAGTTTCAGATGGATTAAGTATGAAAGTATGAAACTTCATTCTGTAAGATATGGACAATAACTTGATCTTGCTTGTAATTTCCTTTGCCTTTAATTTTTTTAGATATGAAGTACATCATGCATTTCTCCAAATAGGATATATGAACCAAAAGATAATGAGAAGGCTGGCAGTTAAGATAAAATTAAATCTGTTCATGTCTCCTTATATGTCTGTACTGATAAGCAATATGAATTTTGTCGAACAGTTAGAATTACAGTTAATTTTTTTCCACAGACATCGTGTTTCGACAACCTTTATGGTTATTGTAATAACTGATTTTTACTTCCAAATATACTCGAAAACGAACTATCCCTTATTTAATCCGTAGTATATCGCCTGCTGTATCCATTCCAATCGTGACCTTACTGGACGTATCGATTATGTAGGCAGTTATCGTATCATTCTTTACATCAAATTCTTTGCAGCTGCCGGTACTAATCAATATTTCAAAAATGGCATTCTTGATTTTAGTTGTGTAACTATTCTAGTAGCCTTGAAAAATCAATATATACTTTATATTTGTAAAGGAGATTTAGCGAGAAGGATCATGTGAAGTGGATAAAAAAAAAATTAATGAGCCATCGTAGTTGAAAGGAAGGGCTTTTCAAATTCCAGATTTGAAACTTGAAATATTTCCCGCGCTCGCGATACCATGCCTTGCGTTCGATTGTAAACATATTTTCTAACTATAAGAAACAATTTCAATTAGCTTCTATATGAACTTTCTTGTGATATATACAATTATAAATAGTAATTTCAAATGTCT
>NC_051389.1:54884584-54887084 GCF_015228065.2 Penaeus monodon | reverse complement strand
TTTTCATCATATACACAGTACCTAAATACAGTTCCTTGTGTGCGTGTGTTTGTATTTATAAACCTACGTACCTAAATGTACAGGAGCTAAGTAAACTGTTCCTCTAATGAAGCCTCGTCATATTGGCGAAAGCCCTTCCCACGCCCCTGTTATGATGGGAGAATTCAGGTTCCCGAGCGATAACATGAAGACAAGTGGGAAAGGGTTCGTGTCCTCCCGTGGCTGTTGTGCTCAGGAGTGCTTGCGTAATCATCTCCGTCATCCATTCATCTGTGTTCGTATTTCTTTTTTCTTCAGGTTTCTGCTAACCCTTCTGCTGTGTTTTTTTTTCTGTCGTACCTTTCTTCTCCTTTATCTTTTATTCCCCATTCACTTTTTCATTCATATGCTTCACCTCCTTTCCTCTTCTTTCTCCGCTTCCACCTTGTTATTCTCCTTCCTCCTCCTCTTCCTCCTCCTCCTACTCCTCTTTTACTCCTCCTCCACCCCCCCATATTACCCTCCTCTTTTCTCTCCTCCTTCCTAATCCTCCCCCTCCCCGCAACCCTACTCGATCAACTTTCAACGATCAGCTGCCTACCTCAAGACTAAGCCTATGCCACTCACACTGCCCGAGTACTATTCTCCAGCCCTCGCAGCTTCCGGTCTCATTTGTCCTCTCATTTGTCACGGTGTTATGGTCGAGACAGCCTCCGTAGCGAGAGGTCCTAGACCAGCCAACCGGGTTACTAGTGCTAGCGTTACCGAGTTCATATTATCGAGAAAAATATAATTGATAGGGAATGGTTGGAGGGAGAGGGGGAGAGGAGAGGGAAATACCTTTTTTTTCTCTCTCTTTTTTTACCTCGTGGAATGTGGGGATGTCGTAAATCGTGTAGGATAGGGGTGGTGGCTGTCCTTTGGTCCCAGCAACCTCCCAATTTGCTTTTAACAAGATGGAATGAATATCGAAGTGGGTGTCCTTGTATGGTACATTCTTGAGCCGGAAAGGGCGTTTTTTTAGGAAAGGGTTTATAAGCATATCTTGACGTTTAAGGTCGTGTAGCCTAATTGTTATCTGATTCGTTGCTCGTAAGGAAAATAGACGATGACAAGAGAATAATCAATACAGGCTGAGCGCGTGCGTGGACATAAAAAGGTTATTTGCGAAATATGTGTTTATTAGCTTATCAGTGTCACACACACACACACACACACACACACACACACACACACACACACACACACACACACACACACACACACACACACACACACACACACACACACACATATATATATATATATATATATATATATATATATATATATATATATATATATATATATATAATCAACTTCATGTAGGCGTTGTGTGAAATATTCCCTCCCCGATGACGTCACCGAGTAAACGCAGAAAGAGCCTGTTTGAGCTAATCCGTGCAATGTTTACCAGGACACGACCACTGCCTCAACACACGCGGCCTGCCACACGTCATGCTTACATCAAGCTTTCTGCTGTTTGAACTCGGGGTGCTACTGTTACCTTAAGGGCGTTGTGTCGGTTTGTAGGTCCAGCTGTGTGTTCTCGATCTGCGTGGTGCTCTTGGTTTGTCTGTGCAGTCCTCTGTCTTTGTCCTCGTTCTCTTGCTGTCTTGTCTTTGTTTCGTGGTCTTTACTTTCATGTTACTTTATTTGCCTTGTTAACTGTCTGTATTTGTTCTTGCTTCATGTTAGTAATCAGTCTTCTTTGTATCGGATTATATATTCGATCGAGAACTTACTTGAAAAAATAGGATTACATTTGTGTGGTTGCTTTGCACTTGATCTCATGATATTTCGTCTTACAGAACTGTTGATTTTATACAGTTTTCATTGTCAGTCTTGTGTGTATGTTTGGATTAGTCTTTTCTTATTCACAGATATCTGTTTGTCTCTGTTATTTGATTAAACATTTCTCTTTTATTTTTGTGCTTGTCCTAGCAGACTTAGACTTAAGTTAGTCTGGAGATTTTTTTTTTTTTTTTTCATATATTTGCTTCTCCTGGTTACTTAGTCGAGACCTTTTTCTTAGTGAGATTGTGGTAGCTGACTCAAATGATTTAAAAATCGAGGCAACATTTCACATGTCTCTTGCGTAATTGAAGCGAGTTTCCTCCGTAATTCCACGTGCTTTAGGTATAGAACAGAAGACTAGTGGGAAAAAACTCCACATGCTCTCGTTTTTTTCCTTGAATGTTTTATGGCCTCCCTTTTTTAAGAGGATTTTCTCTATGTAAATATACGAAAACCCCGATAAGATGAGCGGGAAATTTTTATTTATTTTTTATTCATTTATTTATTTATTTTTACTCTTTAACTTCTTTTGTTTTCTTTTTAAGGGGTTTGAAAGAAGAAGCCTGGGAGGGTTTTACATATATCAAGTAAAATGTTCCTTGAACCTGGTTATGAAATTCTGTGTGGGTTTTAAGAGCGACACGTATACGCGGATATTAGAAACTTAAAAGGTAGGCAGGCTGGC
>NC_051389.1:54867084-54872084 GCF_015228065.2 Penaeus monodon | reverse complement strand
TGAAACAGAGGGAAATGTCGATTTAAGCAGAGAGGGCGAGGGTCGTTACGAGGGGGTAAGCCTTGAGGCAAGGTCTTGTGAGTTCGGAACGCTGCCAGGCGTCAACATGTATTTGGGTGACATTGTACATAGGGTTGGATGTCTGATTTTTTGTTTACAGTTTTGATTGATTGTTATATTATTTGTTTGTTATGATTGATTATTTGGCATATCCTCATGTTTGTTAGTGTTATTGTTGCTGTTGTGATTATTGTTATTGTTGGTGTTTTCATAATGAGAAGAAGGATATAATTTTCTTTCATATAATGTATAACAGAAACCGCCCTTCCCTCCCACCCCCTTTTTCCTCACCCTTTCACCAGCCCCTCCCCCTATACCGACACTTTCAAACCCGCTTTACCCCTTGACACCCCCCTATATATTCCCCCCTCATCTCTTTCCTCCCCCACCAGTGCGGCTTAGAAAAGGTGGTCTAGGCTTGCTTCGTGCGTCTTTAACGAGACCGCCACGTGAAGGGTAGACGTCATCCTTACACAGCCCCGAGGGAAAGACCATGTGGAGGAAACATCAAAGCTTATAATGATTTTCCTCTGGGGTTCAGCTGAGGGAGGAAGGAATGGGGTGGATGGGGATGGAGGGTAGGGGGAAGGGGTGGGACGTGGGTGGAGGAATTAGCAATGAGGAGGGAGGTGGGAGGGAGGAGGAAGGAGAATGGAGGGAGAAAGAAAGGAGGGTGGAGGGGGAAGGGAGAAAGAAAGGTGGGAGGAGGGAGAAAGCACATGCAAAGAAATGCTAGAGGGGATGGGAGAAGAGACAGAAAAGTGAGACTGAGTTTGTTGAAAAGAAAGGGAAAGGGATAGATGAAAAAATGAGATTGAACGAGAATGAGAGAAAAGGAGATGAGACGAAGAATACAGAAAAAAGTAGAAAGTGAGAATGAAAGAAATAAAGAGAGGAAGGAGGAATGATAGCTGAATATGGGGAAAGACGTGGATGGAAAGATATAGGAAAATAGAGTGGAAAGAAGAATGGAGGAAGAGAGGGAAACGGATTGTCATGAGAGAGAGAGAGAGAGAGAGAGAGAGAGAGAGAGAGAGAGAGAGAGAGAGAGAGAGAGAGAGAAGAGAGAGAGACCAAAATAGATGAGAAGGAAGAAAGAGCAAACAAACACTGCCTGGCAAATTATTCCAAGGCGAGCGTGTTGTCAGAGTAGACGACAGGAACCGAGGGGGGGAGGGGGTAACCCTCCAGGAGAGCATCTCAAGAGACCATTCTCTCTCCGTATGAGCGTCTCGTCGTGGAATTGAGTTGGCTGGAGAGAAAAGGAAAGGAAGATTGATTCCGAGGATTGTAAGGTCACTTGGAAGAGTCCCCCGCAGACACACACCTTTTCCTCTCTCTCTCTCTCTCTCTCTCTCTCTCTCTCTCTCTCTCTCTCTCTCTCTCTCTCTCTCTCTCTCTCTCTCTCTCTCTCTCTCTCTTCCGCTCTCTCTCTCTCTCTCTCTCTCTCTCTCTCTCTCTCTCTCTCTCTCTCTCTCTCTCTCTCTCTCTCTCTCCTTTCCGCTTTCTTGTTTTTGATAACTCATCGCTCGCATCTTCTGAATTCGTTTGTGCGAGGATATGAAGCAGCGAGAAAATCAAGGGAAATAGAATGCAAGATGGAAATGGAAAATATGTGTTGTCTGTACTATATATGTTTGTGTGTGTATAGATATATACAGCTTGTGTGTATAGATATATACAGCTTGTGTGTGTGTATATATATATATATATATATATATATATATATATATATATATATATATATATATATATACACTACAACACACACACACACACACCCACACACACACACACACACACACCCCCACACACACACATACACACATACACACACACACACACACACACACACACACACACCACACACACCACACACACACACACACACAACACACACACAATACACACACACACACACACACACATATATATATATATATATATATTATATATATATACACAATGTATACATAACTGTGTGTGTTTATGTGTGTGCATATACTTATTTATTTATATCCATATGCTGAGATCCAACAGGAAATGGGATTGTGTATTGGGGTCGTCTCTTTTGGCCGTTGGTTGATATCTCTATCAAAATTTGGACATGTGGCTAACATGAACGTTAAATGTAATTATGTACTTGAAAGATTAATGGCGGCGGATGGTGCTCATTATTCTAGTGGTTTCGTTAGGGGTAGAGTGAATGCATTGATGCCAGGTTTACATTTTATTTTGTTATATTTTTCATTGCTTGCTCATCATGGAAATATTTCATGTTTGTCTGATTGCAAGTTGTGTTTATTTACTCGTTGGTATGAAAAAAGCAAATTGAATAATAGTTTGAATTGCATTGGAAACACCGCATATACAGTGATGTTGCTATTTGCGGTAGTAATATATAATCTGGCGTGAGGTATAGCATGGTTATACGGTAATTTGCAGCTGATAGAGTCGGTTGTGATATTTTATTCATGAGTTAGGTCTATTTAATCACAGGAATTGCAAAGGCAAAGATCTAACAAGAGGTTGGTCATGATTTTTTTTTATATATATAATCTTTCTTTTGCTCATGTTCATGTGACCTTGGTGTAGAGATTTCGCCTGTACGCACGCGCGCACACAAACACAAACATGCAAAGAAAACACAAGCATGTCTTCTTGTCACAGACTGCCCACAAAATCTGAGCCCACGTCTAGTAAAACGCAAACTCACGGAATCGTTTTTGCAGCCTCCCAAGCACGCAGTTTTTTACAAGTATCATGTAACACGAATTTACGTACCGGTAAATGTAGAGAAAAGCTGTGTGTATTTCAAACCAAAAGCCAGCAGATACAGCAATTTTCTGCACTTTGGGAACCCTGTGAGCCAGTGTTACCATGTCTCATACAGACGGGCTGATAAAAATTATAAAATTAAAAAGTGGGACAATGTTTTAAGCCTAATTTATGCATTTTAGAAGTTCGGAGTTAGTTCATATTTTAGAAGTAGAGGGGTTGTTCAGCTAAGTACTCCCATAAATCAAAAACTTTATCGTAAAATTACTTACTGTACTTTATAGAAAATGTAGGAAAAGCTAGAAGTTGTATATACTGTAGAGCACTTTTGATAGTGTAGGAAGATTAATGTGTAAGACGTAATAAACGGATGGTTGTCGTGGAACAAGCCTATGTCTAAAGGTGAAGATTCTTGTTTCGTGATCAGACTGACAAGGAACATTAGGCCTACAGTTCGTCTATATTTCATTTGTTTTTTCATAATCTGTAAACTTTTTTATTGTTGATATTGCACGTAAAATACACACGCGCGCGCGCGCGCGCGTACCTGTATGTATACGTATATGTATGTGTTGTGTGTGTGTGTGTATATATATATATATATATATATATATATATATATATATATATATATATATATATATATATATATTATCCTCATCCGTGTGAATATCCTTTGAAGTAACGGAACACTTCCGGAAGGGATTAGGCAGGAAGAGTAGAGAGGAAACAGAGGACAACGCCAAAGATGTCACACGATTTCAGCACCCTTACCTGCCCTCCCCACACTCCCCACCCCTCACTCTCAAATCGTGTCTGCCTTGTCCCTTGCTTTCCCGTCGATTACTCCCGTGTCCCTTTTCTCACCGCTTGACTACCCTGTCCCGTCTTCCCTCGTCCCTTTTTCCCCCAAACCACCTCTTTTGTGGTTTATCCTCGCTCCTCTCCCTAGCCCTTCCGTCCCTCGACTTTTATTTCCCTGCTCCTTGTCTCGTTTTCCCTCGTCCCTCATTCCCGCACTGTCGGCCGCTCCCTCTTTCATCCCTCATCCTCCCACTACCACCTCCACCCCCTCTTCCCTCATTCCCCAACTGCACCTTTCCCCCTTGCCCTCTGTTCTCTCTCCTCCACCCACCTCCCTTCACCCACTGCCCCTCCCCCCCTTACCCACTGTTATATCCCCTCCCCCCTTCTCCCCTTCTGAAAGGGGCAGATGGTCCGGCTGTGTTCGGTGCTGGGATGTTAAATCGTCAGTGGTGTTATTCCGGGTCTCCATTGTTTTGTTGTTTCTCTTGTTGGTTCGTTTGCTTTCTGTCACGTTTGGATGGTTTGTCGTTCACTGGCCAGAACAAACAATTTTTTTTTTCAGAATGTTAGTTTGAAGTCAGAGCGTTTTTAGAGAAATTCTCGTTTGATATTTTCTTGTTCATTTATTTTGGTTTTGTGTGTTTATTTATTACTATGTGTATTTTTAGAATGCTTTAGAATGAGCGTCGTCAGTTCTTCCCTTAGGTCCTTTCTATTTTAGGTTCTGCAGTTATTGTTTTGCAGCCGTGTTATTGGAGTTTAATGGAGCAAGCGAGAAATCCGCTGTGATATAAAATCGGTCTTGTCAGAAAAATGCCATTTCAAGAGAAAGGAATTATTCTCCCGGTGGTTACCTCTAGCGATATCCATATCCCCTTGTTTCCCCTTTCAAAACTTTGGCAACTTTTTATGTTGCTGTTTTCTGTTTTGTTTTTGTTTCTCGCTGGATCCGGTGTAACTCGGACTCTTTAGTAACCCTGTGCATGGCACTTCTCTCTCTCTCTCTCTCTCTCTCTCTCTCTCTCTCTCTCTCTCTCTCTCTCTCTCTCTCTCTCTCTCTCTCTCTCTCTCTCTCTCTCTCTCTCACCCTCACCTCCCTTTAGATATCTTTTGTCCTGTTTTGTTTCCCCTCTCCCCTTCCGCCCTCCCTCCTTCCTTTCATCTTCCTCTTTACTCTCTTTTTATCGCTTTCCCTCCCTTCTATCTTATCTCATTCTCCCTCCCCACCTTCCCCTCCCTTTTTATCTTATTTCTCTCTCCCTTCCTCATCTTGGCCTTCCCTCCCTTTCTCCCTCATCCACCCACCCACCCACTCCAGGTTGCGAGGGATTAGTGAGGCGTGAAGTTGGTGTTTG
>NC_051389.1:54857084-54862084 GCF_015228065.2 Penaeus monodon | reverse complement strand
ATGGGGATGCTGTTGTGCAATCACCGGATCGGCTGGTTATTTGCGAGGCGGGGAGGGGGGCGGAGAGCAAGGAAAGGGAGGGTTCTTGTCGTGGTTGCAGGGACAGGTGGAACAGGCGAAGGAAGGAAAGGGAAAGGGTCAGACGATACTGAGGGTAGGGATGAGAGCGCAGTGTAGGCTAATAGGAATAGAAGTGTTTGGGAAAATGGTTAAGGTAATGGGCAGCAGGGGGAGCATCCGTCAAGGAGTCCTGATCCTGAGAGGTGGCAGGAGAAGCTTAACGTGATGAGGAAAACCTGTGGGTTTGGGTGTAGTAGGAAAAGAGGTGGGGGAAGGGGATAGGATGGACTTTATGGGGGGAGGAGTGAAGGTAGGGCGGAAGAAAGGATGGCGGAAGTTTATGAAATAAGGCCATGGGCGGATGATGTGCGTCACGAGGCTGATATGATGATAATGTATTGAGAGGGACCGGGGGCCCACAAGGCGATGGAAGGGCGGCGTCTGTGAAGGGGAGAAGGAGGTGGAGGTGATGGATGGTGTTGCATGGGAATGGTGACAGGATGAAGTATAATCACTGGTCCTGGCTGTGATGTATAGATGGCCTTGAATGGGAAATCGCCCTGTCTTCTGTGTGTGTGTGTGTGTGTGTGTGCGTGGAGAGAGAGAGAGAGAGAGAGAGAGAGAGAGAGAGAGAGAGAGAGAGAGAGAGAGAGAGAGAGAGAGAGAGAGGAGTAGAATACAGTTCAATAGAGTGTATGTAAGCGTGTGTATGAGACTGGTGATAAACTTACTATTACTGGATGACTCGGGTTTATTTTGTAGAGGCCTTTTCCTCGTAATCTAACCTTTGATCTTGGGAAACACTTTGAAAAGTTGAAGTGAATGAAGACTGTAGAGTGGTTTGGGTCTAACAACTTCGGCAACTAAGGAATTAATTCTAAAAATCTAAAAAAAAGAAAAATTCCCTCCCTCCCTCTCCCTCTCCCTCTCCCTTCCTTCCCCCTCCCCCCTCCTCTCTCTCTCACTCTCCTTCCCCCCCCTCCCTCTCCCCCTGCCCCCTCAAACGTCCCTCTTCCATTCCTCCTCTCCTTCTCTCCCTCTCCTTCCCCTTCCCTCTTTTCTTCTCTCTCAATTATAAAAATCTAAAAAAAAGAAAAATTCCTTCCCTCCCTCTCCCTCCCTCCCTCCCTCTCCCCCTGCCCCCTCAAACGTCCCTCTTCCATTCCTCCTCTCCTTCTCTCCCTCTCCTTCCCCTTCCCTCTTTTCTTCTCTCTCACTCCTTTAACTCTCTAGTTCTTCTTCTCCTCCTCTCCCTCTCCTTCCACTCTCTGTTTCCCTCTCTCCCTCACCCTACCTCCCTCTCTCCTTATCTCACCCTCCCTTCCTCCCTCAGTCGATCTGTATGCGTGTCTTTGCCTCAATCCATTCCTTTCTTTCATCCGTGTGTCCTATTCGACTGCCATTCCCCGCTCTCCCCCACTGGCCAAGTCTCATTCTTCATTCACTTTCCCAGAGCCACCTCAGCCTCAACCTTTTCCCCACAATTGCGGAAGGAATCGGTATTGGTTTTGAGATCATTCGTACTGACTTGTAGAAAAAAAGATTTAAGAAAGAAAAGAAATTATAAAACGAAAAAAGGTTTAGGGTATGTCACGCGACACATCGAAGGCCGGAGAAAATCGCGCTTTTCGATTCATGAAATGCAATGCGCTGAATAGGGTAATGACATGGCCACTTCGAAGGGGTCTATACCCTCCCCTTTCCACTCCTTTCCTCCCCCCCACTCCCATCCACATTCATCGGTTTCCAGGAAAATCTTTCATTCTGGTGTGTGTGTGTGTGTGTGTGTGTGTGTGTGTGTGTGTGTGTGTGTGTGTGTGTGTGTGTGTGTGTGTGTGTGTGTGTGTGTGTGTGTGTGTGTGTGTGTGTGAGCGAGAGAGAGAGAGAGAGAGAGAGAGAGAGAGAGAGAGAGAGAGAGAGAGAGAGAGAGAGAGAGAGAGAATGTGTGAATATGTGTGAGTGTGTATTAACGTGTGTATTTTGATATGTATACGTTTTATTGCGTGTGTGTCAGTTGGTGCACATGTATATCTGTCAAGAGAGACGATTGAATGAAATACATATATTTCGGTGGTTATTGGCTATTGCATGATAGCTCGGGGACGATATGCCTTTATTGCAAGGGTAGAGGACATTTTTTCTCGCCAGTCCTACCTTTATTATTATTTTATTTATTCCTGTTCTATTATGCACGTGGATTCTTGTCATATTTTGGAAAGAAGTGGACGACGTAGTACAGGTTGGTAATTAAAGTGATATTTCCTGAAGCGATAAGATTTGTGAAGTTAATTAGATTTCAGGAATATTTGTTGAACACCAGTTGCCCTAAAGTTATGAGATTGTGTATGAATTTGTGAAGAGTGTATGTAATGTGATGATTATTGCAAATTGTAATTGTGTGAGTAAAGTAATTCATCATCCGAGTGACTTTCGAAGATGTGAATGATACATCAGTGCAATGCAGTTTCGGAAATACAAATGTTTATGTTGTCGAATATTGTCAAGCAGAAGCGAATTCTTTTTTCGTCTTTTTGTAAGACTTTACAGGGAAAGGGCATTAGAAGTTCAGAGAAAATTTTGTGTTTGTTTTGTAACCTCTGAAGAAAAAATGTTTTTGATGCAGAGAAACACGTTTTCTTCTTGTAAAATGAGGACGAAAGTAAAGGGATTTTGTGCCTTGTAATCTCCAGAGGATTGTAGCAAAGTGGGTATTAAAAGCATATTCAGTAAATTCTAGATGTCTGTTAAAATCGGCTGTAAAAGTGAGCGTCTCGTGTCTGTGTATATATATTGTGTGCTTAGTTATATAAATTCTTGTGTTTATTATTGTTTATATAGCAGATCACATTCTCCATTTTGTCTGCTTCTATATCTAGTAGCATTTGTATAGAACATCATCTCCCGTATATTGTCTAACAAAGCATATCTTTCTTTTCAGGTAAGCCAATTCGGACCGACAGACATTCAGGGAAGAACTGAACGCCAGAGCAGACAGAAGTGTATGAGACTGCACGCTGTACATTCACCGTGTTGTCTTTGTTGGGGGAAGCTTTATCGTTTATCTTTGTTGTATTTTCGGGTGTTGTTTATCTGTGAAAAGTATCTAATCAAGTTGATAAAGGGCATTGTCCAGTGTCACTCCATTAACATTTAGCCTTTGGAAGGATTTTTTTTTATCTGTTAATGTTTGTGTGTTTGTGACCGTCCGCCCGTTAGTCCGTTTGTTTGTCTGTTCACATTAATTATTGATTGTACGTAGTGGTACGTTCAGACGTACGCTCAGCGAATACATACACTTCCTCCCATTATCCTCACAGCTACAATTGTCTCAAAAAGACCTTCAGACATGCATATTACCATTGTTATAATTTTCTTTGTTGCTTGTTATTTAATTTCATTTATATTTTTATACTGTTTAGTAAAAAAAATATCAAGGTGGGAGTTTTAAGTCTGAAGAAAGGGGAAAGTCTTTGTTATGGATCACGAGAAATAGCTCGAGTTGCCGATAACACGAGGGTGCGAAAAATGGATGAAAGGGGAGACAGGAAGAAGAGAACGAAGACTTTGTGGGACGGAAATACAAAGCAGAGAAGAAAGGGGAGGCAATAGGCAAGAGTACAAAGTTTTCGGTTAAAAAAAAATTATGAAATATACATAAGAATTTTTTTAAATATATTTTTCGCAAACCTTGAAGGAATAATTTGCAAAAGTAAAAAGAATCTGGAATAGGATGATGATGAATGAAGAAGGTAACATTTCCCCTTCGTTTTGCCAGGATATACAAGGTAACATTTTCATGCCTTTGGTCAGGATACACAATGCTGACAATTGAGTTTCGCTCAAATATATTATTCATACGTTGCAAAGCACCTTATATGTATGCAGTGCTTCGCGAGTGAATGAAGTTCCAATATTTATCAGCCGAGAACAAAAGAGACGCGTGTGTTGTAGACTTCATTTTCAAACTGGCTTTTGATTATTGTTGGCCAGAATATGCCGTCACTCGCAAGAATGCTTGTCTTATTTTTTCTTTCTTTCTTTTTTTCTTTAAATTTCGTTAGTTTACGCGTCCCTACGTAGGCGATTTCTTTTAATTTATGTTGACAAAGTACGTGGTCATATTACTGCCGGTTGTTGCCTGATCATTTGGCCTTGTCATGCATTCTGAGTTTGCAGTTGTTGTTTGCGTAATTATTTTTATTATTATTATTTTTAGGTATTTATGCATTTACTTCTTAATTAAGCTTTTTATGTTTGCAATAGATGTATTATCCGGAGAAAAAAATGTAGTAATGGTGCAGAGGGGTGGAAAAAATTAATTGTTAGGCTGGGATATCCGCCCAAGTAATATTTACTGAATTATGTAGCTTTGATATTTTTACGTACTGTGGCCGGATATTGGTTATCATCGCGGTGACGCAGTCTGCAACGCTAGGGTGATCCAACATCAGCTGATGTTAAAAAGCAACCTTATCTGCAAATATTTGTGCAGTAAAAAGCATATTCACTCAAAGGACTATTTTAACAAGAGAAATTCGTGGCTTAAAGAAGTTAGGAAAAAATTAGTTCCTAAAAGTCTTATTAGCAGTCAGTCATTTATACCCAGGGTGATATATGCACTATCAATTTTTGTGGCCTGAAATGGCACTGCATAGATTGACTCATCAGATTGAATGTTATCTTTAGCGGGAGATAAAAGTATCCTCTTTGATGCATGACAAAACATTGAACCGAGTACCATCCAAATAAAACGCATTATACTTACAACATAAGTTAATTGAGAGATGATTTTCCTCTTTAAGTAATTTTTTTTTTATTATAGTCTTATTTTTTAATTCCGTATAAGCTCTCTTTTCATGCTATTTTTGATATGGTGTTGCGTATATATCAGGACTATAGTTAAGTAGTCTTATACACACAAGACTATACTGAAAATGCTA
>NC_051389.1:54829584-54854584 GCF_015228065.2 Penaeus monodon | reverse complement strand
TCAAGGCCACTATCGTAAATTTTCATCTTCAGTGTTCTTATTGGTATATTTGTCGTGACGCAACATTTTTAAAAATTGTCTTTCCTCGTTCGTTCCACTCGCTTTGCTTCACATTGTGATTACGGTATTTGCTTTTTTTTTTGTCCAATGATATGCATTCTGCTTCCGCGACGTGCACCGATTGCCGTTGCTGCGGTGACTGAGGAGGCCTTGGCGAGGCCTTCTTCCCAAACCGCTTCTCTCCGCTCGGTTGTTGCTGAGTCACACCGGATGATGATTGCCTCGGCGTTCGGGCTCTTAGGAAGCGGTGTGGGATGTACGCCTTCCTTGGAAAGTGTTGTTGCGTCGTGAAGACGGTGGGACGGTGGCCGGATGTGTTTGATTTTGAGACATTATTGTTGCTATTGATTTAATTAGGAATTTGAAAGAGTCTGGGAGTAGTTTTGACGTGTTTTGAGCTTTCGCATGTAGAATCGAATGTCAGTTTATTCAAAAAAACCTTTTTTTATGAGATATTTTTTTAGGCAGTAGACCAAAACGGTTTCCAACACGGGCTTCCCCTCGCTTGCTCACGGACTGATGGGCGTGTGATGGGAACACAGTAGCCGGAGTAAACTGACTCGTTTGTTATTGTTAAAAGTTTCTCCCTTTTTTCGTCCGTTTCCTCCATTACTCGCTCTAACCCCCACCTGCCCACTCTTATCTCTATCCTACCCTTATCCCCCTTTTCCTATCCCCTCACCACTACCCCTAACCTCGCTGTGTGTAACGCGTGGTGCTGGAGTCAGGTGCTTAAAGTAGTAGAGGCATAGAACACCTCTCACGTTCTCTACGCCGGGGAGAAGTTATTTTTAAAGGCATGTGCGTGTTCCAGGTGTTCGGTGTTCAGCCGGCATGCGCGAAGGGGGATGAAGGGTCGTCTTTTTTCGGATGTTTCCCTCACACTATGAAGGATAACGAATATATGATTATAATATATGTATCGTGTATAATTATTAATTTCTCAATTATGTTTCGTTTTTTTTTTTTCTTTCTTTCTTTCTTTCTTTCTTTTTTTACTTGTCAGATCATATAAGTAAGGGATAACTGGTAGAGTTCGAGCTCGAGAGCATTAGTTGTTATCTGATAAGAAAACCGTGACAGGGTGCTGTAATGACGGTGATAAGGACAGATAACGTTCCAAAGGAGTTTGCTTGTGAGAGCACAAGACGGCGATAACGGCTGCTGAACCTTCGGTGATAACGACGGCAGTAGGAAGTGGAAGGAGCAAAGTAGTATATATATATATATATATATATATATATATATATATATATATATATATATATATATATATATATATATATATAAATATATATATATATATGTGTGTGTGTGTGTGTGTGTGTGTGTGTGTGTGTGTATGTGTGTATGTGTGCGTGCGTGCGTGCGTGCGTGTGCGTATGTGTGTGTGCGTGCGTGCGTGTGTGCATGTGCATGTGCATGTGCAGTGCATGTGCATGTGCATTTATATGTATATGTGTATGTGTATGTGCGTGTGTGTGTTTGGGTGAGAGAGAGAGAGAGCGAGGGCGAGAGAGCGAGAAAAGAGGCTCGATTGTGAGATAACATGATTCCATAAACAGTTGGAAGTTTCATTGATGTTTATGTAGCTCGTATCCGTAATCCATGTGAGTTTATGGGGCAGCACAGCCGTCGAGGGCACATCTTAAAGCACGATTATAACACGTTCAAGGTGTTTTTGTGATTCACGGAGTGGAAACGAAGGGAGGGTGAATTTGCATAGATATGAACTCGCCGGATGAAAGATAAGGCCAAGATATACCGGGGTCGTTATCGTTATCAGCAGCGAGAGGAGAGAATGGGGGGGTGGGGGTGGAATAGGGGGTTTACTCTAGAATGGTGAATGTAGGGAAATGAGGGAAGGTGTGAAAGAAATGAAAGTAGATGGGCGATGTGTAATATTGCTCTTGATGGAAAGAAAGCAGGAAGGAATAGATGCGGAGAGGAGGAGGAGGATGGATGTAGGGATATGAGGAAGAATGTGAAGGGAGTGGAACTAGATACGAGATAAACGGCAGGAAGGGGCGATGTGTCGTGTACGGTACGCGTGTGGAGGAGGGAAGAAAGAGCTGCAGAGATGGGTTAGATCCTTTTATTTTTAATTCTTCGTTTGTGATTTTAATTTACTTGAGTTTAGCATTATTATTTTTATTGATTTTTTGTATCCTTTCCAAATGGGACCAGTGGCAGGGAAAATCTTGTAGTTTATTCTCCATAGTTCCTTCAAGACTACAGGTTTTGGAAGAGAGGGGAGGGGGAGGTGGCTATAGGAGGGCGTAGGGAAGGATTAATAAAGAGGAAATGCACGAGAAAGAGTGATTGTATAATTCGGTTCTCACGGGGAGGAGGGAAAGGAGAACTGATGGAAACTACGCCCACGAAGGTTGGAAGCGGGAATGAAAGAGGGGTTGGGCGCGATGGAATGAAGGAGCAGGAGGACGGCTGTGATTTATTGTGATTAAAGTGCAGGACTAAATTAAGATATGCAAAATATTTAAAAGGGACAGGATAGCAGGCTTCGAGGGCAAAGCCGATGGGTGGACACACTCACGCTCACGGTCACACTTGGATGCACACTCGCACTCTCTTTCCAGTTCTCTTTCTTTCTCTTTCTCTTTCCTTTTCCCTTTCTAACTTTCTTTCTCTTTCTCTTTCTCTTTCTCTCCTTCTCTGTTTATCTTTCTATTTTTCATTTTCTTTCCCTTTCTCTCTCTATATATATATAAAGGAGAGGGTATGGCTAGACCTTCGCATATGAAAAGACACGTACAAATACGTGAATAGAAATATAATAAATATGGTGTACGATGAAGAGAAGGAAACGGCTCCAGCTGGGTTTGCTAGCTGTCTTGGGGGTGTGGAAATAGAAAAGTCGTGTATGCTTTTGAATGGGGAGACCGAAGGTGTGACTTGTGGGCTGGCGGGAGAGAGAGAGAGAGAGAGATGGAGAGGGGGAAAAGGAAGGAGGAAGGGAAAGAGAAGGTTGGTGGAGGAAAGGGAAAGGGAGAGAGAGAGAGAGAGATGAAGAGGGGGAAAAAGAAGGAGGAAGGGAAAGAGAAAGGGTGAGGAGAAGGAAAGAGAGAGGGGAGAGAGAGAGAGAGAGAGAGAGAGAGAGAGAGAGAGAGAGAGAGAGAGAGAGAGAGAGAGAGAGAGAGATGGGAGTACAGAGGGTGACAAAAGAGAAATGATATTGCGCTGATGGATGAAGAGAGAGAAACAAAGCATAAAAGTAAACAGAGAGAGGTATAACAATGCGGGTAAAAGAGAGATAAGAGGAAGGAAGAAGGAAGAAGAAAAGAACGGAGAAAAGAGTATTGAATAGAGAAAACAGATAACAAAATAGTTACATTTAGAAATGAACTGAGGGGAGTAATGGTCAGATCCTTGAGAAAGAGAAATAAGATAATCAATTGTTGATTTTTTTTTTTTTTTTTTTGTCTGGTCACAATTAAAGATGATTTTGCTTATACTTTATAATTGTCAGGTTTGCGTATGTTGTAATTATATTAGCAAAGAGAGATATAGATATACAAAAATAAATTGTTAAACTTGCTTTTTTTTACATGGTCTGGTTTCAGTTTGAGACGATTTTACTCTTGTTAATTCATGCTAATCCAATATACCGGAGCTCCAAATACCACCGCGCCACGTTGAGTACCGTAAAGGCCGTAAAATTGGTGTATGCTGTGCACAACAATACGCATAATATAAGAATTGATGTATCTACATGCTTTGGCTTCACTTTGAGGCATTTTTGCTTTCGTTACCTCCCGTATAGGCCTACATGAGTAATATAAATGAGTGTGTATCAGGATCGTATAAATTTATAAATTACCTGTATTTTTTTATTTGCATATGCAAAAATAGTATATAGAACGAAAGCGAAGAACATAGTAATCATGATTAGCATTGTGGATAGGCCCTATTTGAGGAATATTTACTCTGAAAGATACATTATAATTGTTAAGTTTGAGTGTGTTGTAATTATATTAGCAAAGAGAGATACATGTATACGAATAAAATATTCAACTTCCTTTTTACATGAACTAGTTCCAGTTTGAAATGATTTTCGCTCTTACTATTGCATGCTAATACAATACACCGGAGCTCCAAATATCACCACAGCGCCACTTTTAGTACTGTAAACGCCGTAAAATTGGTGTATGCTGTGCACAACAATGCGCGTAATAGAAGAATTGTTGTGTTATCTACATACTTTGGCTTCACTTTGAGGGAGAAGGAGAGAGAGAGAAGGGAGAAGGAGAGAGAAAGTAAGGAAGAGAGAGAGAGAGAGAAGTAAGGAGGAGAGAGAGAGGGAAAGTAAGGAGGAGAGAGAAAGTAAAGAGGAGAGAGAGAGAAAGTAAGGAGGAGAGAGAGAGAAAGTAAAGAGAGAGAGAAAGTAAGGAGAAGAGAGAGAGAGAGAAAGTCAGGAGGAGAGAGAGAAAGAAAGTCAGGAAGATAGAGAGAGAGAAAGTAAGGCGGAGAGAGAGAAAGTAAGGAGAGAGAGAGACAGAGAGAGAGAGAGAGAGAAAATAAGGAGAGAGAGAGAGAGAGAAAGTAAGGTGTGTGTGTGAGAGAGAGAGAGAGGGTAGGGTGGTGTGTGTGGGGTGGGGGTGGGTGAGGAAGAGAGAGAGAGAGAGAGAGAGAGAGAGAGAGAGAGAGAGAGAGAGAGAGAGAGAGAGAGAGAGAGAGAGAGAGAGAGAGAGAGAGATTCCTTATTTGGTATGGAGGAAGTGCACCGTCTGTAATGGAGATGGACGACGGCATGCAGCTCCGGTAATTAATATTAGAGTGCAGTAGTATAGTGATAGAAATACACAAAGGGAAAGAGGGAGAGGGAGAAGGGAAGGGAGGAAGCGATAAAAAGGGGGAAGGTTAATTTCATGTGTGTGAGAAAGAAGAAAAAGAGGCTAAAGAAAAAAATGGAATGGGAAGATGAAAGGCCTGTACTGGCAACGGTGACTTGTACGAGGTTTCGGATAGGATCCAGTACTTTAAGTAATTATTTTTTTCTTCTCTCAAATGGTGTTTTACGAATAGTAGCAATGTTCAAGGCTATAGTGGGAGTGGCAGTTGGCGGAGAGAGGAAGCGTCTGGTCGGCTGGTAATGGCGGCCGTTGCAAGGCGGGGATGTCGGGTTAACGACGGATTTTATGTGCGATGAAAAATTAATCGGAGAAGAAACCGGAACAAAAATTTTCCTTGGTAAGAATTTTTTCCACCAAGTAGAGGATATGATTTCCAAGAAGAGCCTAACAGACCTGAGGTTTTACGCCTTCGATCAGGTGCGCCGGGCATAGCTATGCTGTGTGTAGAAATAAATGATACTTGACCACGTCCAGACTTGCACTCCTAGAAAAAATGGGTAAATTGATGGTAAGAAAAGGCTAAACCTAGTATTCCAAATAGCTTACCCTTTAAAAGGTAAATCACGCATTATCATGTAAAGATTTCAATTTTTGGAAAAAATATTTTCGATTGGGGACGACATTGGGAGCTGTAGCCGACCCTAATGTTTTTCGAGCATAATCATGTTTATGGGCCCAAGCAAATATCCATTAACTCGATTTCATATCAGGTACGCCGCGCATAGCTATGCTGTGTTTAGGTATGTGCGTAGAAATAAATGATACTTGACCACGTCCAGGCTTAACACTCCTAGAAAAAATGGGTAAATTGATGGTTCCTAAGTTTTAAAACACAGCCCAGTGTTTACAACATTGCCCTATACAGGTAAGTGGTACAGGTGAAATTCACAATTCCGTGAAAATGTCGAAATTCGGTTATTTCTCCTAGCTGCCAGTAGCTGGAGCAACAATACGTTTACATTCTTCGCGCCTTTTCTCTTGGTGTTGCATAACCAAGACATGAAAACCCGGGCACAAAGCGAAATTTGACTCAGAGTCATTGTAATTGTATTACACATCACTAAAATCTCAAACACAATATAGTGGCTAGTAAATTTACTCCACAGCCTCAGATATAGCATAATTACATGCAAATCTTTTCAAGACACATGAATTATAGAAACATACTTACATTTGAGCAATGAAAACCAGGACACAAAACCAAATCACTCAGTATCACTCCATTTTACATAAGAACATATTGGACACCTTACAATAGCCAGTAATTATATTCCACAGCCTCTAACATACCATAATTACAGGCATAACTCCTTAACATACGCAAATAACAGAAAAATAATTACATCTGGTAGCGGGAGCTGGCATTTATTCAGCACATCCTAAGAATCGTGCCAAATATCACCAACCTGTAACCTTTTTTTATTGAAGAACAGATCTACGTTTTCTTCATAAACACATGGATAAATGTTAACAAAGTCAAATCGCATGTTATTCTTATGATGTATGGCCGGTTTTATATGGGGAAAAAATCCCGAAAATATGCATACATTGAAAACTTAGCGTAGTGAAAAGGTAATTTACAAAGGGTGACTTTCAAGAGAGATTATTCAATTCGCCCATTTGACCAAGTTTACCTTTAGCCCACACAAATTTACCCTTTTCTTATCCCATACTTTTTACAATGTAGATATCGGAAATCTGAAGAATAACGGCTGTGCGGAATGGGTCGGGGCGATTGGATTCCTTGGAAGGCTTTGAATAAACTTGGCCTACTATGGTAGATCCGTTCTTCTATGCTTATGTATTAGTATTACATAATAGGCCTATGTGGTCGAGGTGGAATTTCTTGTTATAATTATGATGAATGTTTTTTTTTTTTTTTTTTTTTTTTTTTTTTACTGATTGTATTATTATGAATATTATTATTTATGTTATTGTGTTTGCTCCTATTGTAAGTATTTTAGTCATTATCATGATAATGGGATCATGATTGCTATAACTGCATAGGCCACGCTGGCGTCAAGATGTGACAACACACCAGATTGCCGATAAAGCGAACCATTGTTTCCACAGTAATTAGAATTCGTGTGGGTTCTCCACCGAAATTAGTCGCGTTAAAGATGTATTCCGGTCTCGCGGGGTTGAGTTAGGTATGTGTGTGTGAGGCAGGAAACGGGAAACGCATGGTAGCCCGATATAATGTTTATTTTTATTATTCATGGATTTGTTTATTCATTAGTTATTTGTTTTGGATTTTCTTTGGGAATAGTGTATGCGAGTTACGCCAGATATTTTAAAGGAAAATCTGCGGGGAGTGGAGTGGAGAGGTTTTGTACCCTGAGTTGTATGTGGAAGGTGTTGCTTTTCGGTTTTGTTGTTTACATGGCTATTTTTCTCCGTTTCTTTTCTTTCTTTGATATTTCACTTTCGGATTTTTACAGGGAGTAGCGAAAAGAAAAAAATATCGGGAAAATAGATAATCATTCTCCAGAATATAAAATGCGTCATATTGAGACATTTAGAAATACAGCATATACAAGAAAGGAAACTCATAGTCCACACACAGACTCCTACAGATGAATGCAATGTGTACCCAGCGTGCCGCTGGAGTACCCTGAGAGTCGGTCGGAGTAAATAAACTTTTATATCGAACTAAGCTGAATCACGGCTAGGAGTTCAAAGTCACTTTAGGTCTCTCCCGTTTATATATATTTTTTTCATTTATCGATATCTTTGCTTTCTTATTTACAAAAGTTGCTTTGTAATACTTCGCAAGGAAAAAGGTATTGTTCGGTCAAAATCGTTTTAGTGGGTTGTAAGAGCGTCGTGAGTCAGTGTAGTAAAGGCATATATGTCTCAAGGAAATGCATTAGAAATGTATATATTCTGTCGCTGGAATTTGAGAGATCCCTCTTCCTAACTCCCTCCTACATCCCCCTCCACCCCACCCCTCCCCCTGCAGAGATTATAGACAGTATTAGATGGGATGTCTTTTGTCCGATGGCGGAGAGGATCCGCGAGTGCGATCTTCTAGAACTCTTACGTGAAGGTCTTTGTTTCCCGGAAGGTCTGGGCGTTTCGGAGCTACGCCGGTGGGATTTTCGACCAACTCGGGGCTCCGTTTGTTGTTGTTGAACTTGTTATATATTGCACCTGAGTCGGAGAGGAACGTTCTTTTGATCTTATGCTAATGACAGGGTCGGTGCGAGGCGACGCTATAAAGCCTGCGCGTTCACTGTGGGGATATGAGATCATGGGAGACTGGTTCTTTGTGTCGCTGCCTTTATTTATACAGTCACACGTGTCGTAGACGCGTGTCAAACAGGCATGGATGCGCGTGCACCGACACGCGCATCCCACTTTCTCTCTCTCTCTCTCTCTCTCTCTCTCTCTCTCTCTCTCTCTCTCTCTCTCTCTCTCTCTCTCTCTCTCTCTCTCTCTCTCTCTCTCTCTCTCTCTCTCTCTCTCTCTCTCTCTCTCTCTCTCCTCTCTCTCTCTCCTCTCTCTTCTTCTCTCTCTCTCTCTCTCTCTCTCTCTCTCTCTCTCTCTCTCTCTCTCTCTCTCTCTCTCTCTCTCTCTCTCTTATCTCTCTCTCTCTATCTATCTATCTATCTATCTATCTATTTATCTATCTATCTCTCCCTCCTGCCTCTCTCCCTCCTTCCCTCCCTCCCTCCCTTCCTTCCTCTTCCTTCCCTCTTCCTGTCCCTCTCCCTTTCCCTATCTGTATCTCTCTATCTGCAAAAGTTTAACAGGGTTGGGGAGCAACAACAGTATACACGTATTTTTGTATTTCCATATACACATTAAAGTAATTGTCTGTACAGCCACAAACCGTAATCACCAAAGTTCCCTTGGTCCACTTAAAACGAGTGGTCACTTAATTAAAAAGAAATACCCTTCGCGCGAACTCCCCGAGAAATATTTGCAAAGTAGGCGCCCAAAGTGTTTTGTTGTAAGTTAGCTATCGGCTGCCCTCGCGTAAGCAAACTTGGTAATTAAGCCTTGCTAATTACCTCTGTGTGCGGCTGGTACGGTTGCGGGAGCTGGCTTGCTTTATTGCCGCATTCGAGGACCACGTATGATAGGGTGGGTGCCTCAGTCCAATGTTTTACGCTGAAATGGATAAGATCCTCAGGGTGTTGTTTTGCTGGTGCAAGAAGGATGTGCCGGGTGATTCAATCAGTGTTAGGGAATAGGTCCTATGTTGGTCTTTCGATCTGTATTTAGGTGGAAGAAATGTATGTGGAGAGTGATTCGATTGTTTTTTTCTTTCTTTCTTTCTTTTTTATATTTAAAGATAGAATAAAATGTGAATTAGTTGGATCGAGTTTTTTGATAGGCCTACTTGAGAGACACGTTTGCTTTCTGTTTTGTATTTTGTTTAATGAAAGGAAAGAATTGTGTGGCATTTCGCCTTGTTGGAGACCCCGAGTCTTATTTTCTTTGTCTTTTTAGATATTTCATATTTTTTTTCGTTTTAGATCAAAGAAAAAGGCAAGACATTTCGTATTTGTCTTTGTTGTTTTTGTATTTGAGACCTGGCGGCATGCCCTTTGATAAAGCCGTTCCAGTTGAAGTCCGCAACTTAATGCGGAGACAAAGAAACACCGATTTAATTACGGAAAGATTCAGTCATTCTTATTTAAATGAAGATCATTAAAGCGCTTGATGTTCACTTAATGTCAACAGCATTGCCAACAACATTATTTGCGTTGTGGTATAATGAAGAAAAAGATAAAGATAAAGAATATAATACTAAAGATAATAATGATGATGATGCTTATACTTGTTTTTTAGGATTAAGTTAAATGATCTTAAGGGGATGAGGACAATAAAGAAGCTTTGACATGATCCTTTCAAGTAGATAATTCTTTACAGCAGTCTTAGGAATAACGTTCAACACTAATGAGGCGATAAAAAAGTGTCATGTGTTTCCTATTCGTTGTTTTTATTGTCTTTCTTTATTATATTTGTGTCAGTCTGAGCATTTTAATTGCTGAACAATGAGAATACATTCCATTAAGACCTAATTCGTGTTCTACCTTAGTAAGATTTTTTTACATTTGGGGGAGAGAGAGAGAGAGAGAGAGAGAGAGAGAGAGAGAGAGAGAGAGAGAGAGAGAGAGAGAGAGAGAGAGAGAGAGAGAGAGAGAGAGAGAGAGAGAGAGTTGGTCGGAGTTAATAATATTTCAATCCCTTTCTATTTATATAAGTTTGCATCTCTCTCCGAGCTCTGATACTCCTCAGAATGAGTTCATAAAAAATGTATTGGCATGGGTATTTTAGCCTTCACCAATGTGTATTATCAGTGCTTTTATCAACACTGTTATGAAATACCTGCATGGGGGTCTTTTCAAAACCTTTTACCCATTGTAGCGTGTAGATCTTACACCACGTGTGGTTTTATTTTTATATTAAATGGATAGACAATAAAGAGAGAAGAGAGAGAGAATGAGGAAGAGGGGAAGGATGGTTAGGAACAAAAAGATACTGTATCCATTCTAGCGTAGCCGTGTTGTCAGTACTTGCACTAACTCCATCTACACAAGCCTAGCCCCTCCCAACTCCACCATCACTACCCGTACTTGTATATCTACATAATCCATGCCCGCTTAAACGCAATCCGCACCCTCCACACCCACACAAGCCTGTCCACCGCAACGCATTCCACACCACCCAAACTCCCCCGCACGGTAGAAAAGGGTATGAGTGAGAAAAAGTACCTTCACAATACAAGTGATGTATTTATTAAATGCGTCTCTTGTATTGTGAAAATATTCATTCTCATTCATACCTTTTCTACATTTGTCAACATGAATACGGTTCATCCCCCGCACTATCCGCACCCTTTCAATATTCCACCCGCATCGGATCGTCCCCCTTTCCCCCTTCCCAACTCCCCTCACTCTCTCCCCTCATCAAAGGGTCCGGGGGCGAGGAAAGTGACGGTGGCTCGCGGGTCGATGATAGTCACAGAGAAGAGTCATTTGTTGCCAAAGTTCAGCTCTGGAATGTCGTCAGGTGAGTCCGGGCGGGACGCAAGGTCGGGGATGAACCTGGTTACCTTTTTTATTTGCGGGGGGAAGGGGGAGGGGGTGTAATTGACATTGTTTTTGTTCGCCTTGTTCTTGGTGATGATAGTATCGCTGCTGTTATTACTGTTGTTATTGTTATTATGATTGTTAGGATTATTTTTATTATTATTGTTAGTATCATTATCATTATCATCACTGTATTATTGTTATTATATTTTATATTATTATTGTTATTATTTTTTATATTATTATTGTTAGTATTCTTATTATTGTTATTATTATTATTATTATTGTCATTATGATTATTGTTGTTTTTAATGTTATTGTTGTTATACTACTACTACTACTACAACATCTACTACTACTGCCACTACTACCTATACCACCACCACTCCACCGCTTTTGAGCAGTTTTTGGTGGTGAGTATTGTTTTATTTGACAGATTACATATATGTATATATATATATATATATATATATATATTATATATATATATATATATATATATATATATATATATATTTTTTTTTTTTTTTTTTTTTTTTTTTTTTTTTTTTTTTTTCACTTGTTGGTAAAATTAGCTTATTCATTTACATTTGTTTTTTTCGCCTTAAATTCATTAACTAGAAAAAAATAGCAGCAATCTCAATGACAATACACGTTTTGTATAAACTTAGATTACGCTAACCACGTGGGTGTTTGTGAACACTATGATGTTATCAAGCGGAGGGGAGGGTCGATTTTTTTCTCTCTCTAATAGACACTGCAGACATATTACAAATCTCTCGTAACCTAAATAGGTCTATGCATAAGACTGTATTTAATCTCTCTCTCTCTCTCTCTCTCTCTCTCTCTCTCTCTCTCTCTCTCTCTCTCTCTCTCTCTCTCTCTCTCTCTCTCTCTCTCTCTCTCTCTCTCTCGTGCGTGCGTGCGTGCGTGTGTGCGTGCGCGGGGAGGGGGGGGTGAACTTTTTGTATTGCTGCACGTGTTTGTAATAATACCCCATCCCGCTCTTTTTGCATATAAATATGTGAAAACAGCATTGTTTCCGGCCAAAAAGACTGATTTCATGTTATGCGTAATGTAAACAACATTTTTAATTGGCATCATATACACAGAGGCCAAAGTGTAGGATTTTCCGCTACGAACTGTACATGCACAAGTTCTAGAAAATGATACCAATTTAATTAGCAGCATGTATCCACAACTCTCGCCATGCTAAGTGATCGATACTCACCCAGACTTGTACCACTGTTTGCACCTTGAATTACGGGATCGTACCCTTTTTTTTTTTTTTTTTTTTTTTTTTTTTTTTTTTTTTTTTTTTGTGTGTGTGTGTGTGTGTGTGTGTGTGTGTTGTTCCAGCAGGGCTTATCTTCCTTCTTTGATGTGGGTAATTCTTTTCTTCCTCTTTTTGCAAAGCTTTGATGCAACTCTTTTCTATCTCCTTTTCTCAGAATTCTGATAACGGTGTTGAGTTCCTGTTAAGTGTGTAGAATTTTATTGTGTGTGTGTGTGTGTGTGTGTGTGTGTGTGTGTGTGTGTGTGTGTGTGTGTGTGTGTGTGTGTGTGTGTGTGTGTGTGTGCGCGCATGCGTGTATACGTGTATGTGTATGTGCATGTGCATGTGCGTGTGTGTGTGTGTGTGTGTGTGTGTGTGTGTGTGTGTGTGTGTGTGTGTGAAAATGTGAATCTAACTGTGTCGGTCATTTCGTTTTCTAAGCCATCGATATATCTATCACAGAACTCTATCGTTAGCAAGTTGTGTCGCAATTATGCTCATCATATCGTCATATCTCGCAAATCTTACCACCTTCTCTACAGTCAGGTTCTAGAAGATAATGGCCACATGCATCACCACAATAACCATCATTAAGCCCAGCTGTTATAATCTCCATGATAAACCAAGCAGCCATTTATGTAGTCCTCTCTTGGCGTGTGTGTGTGTTTGTTTGTTTGTTTGTTTGTTTGTTTGTTTTTGTGTGTGTTTGTGTGTGTTATTGTTTTTGTGTATGTACGTGTATGTGCACGTATTTGCTGCTCTATACGTGTAATGATCTTGATTGTCTGAGATCAAGCAAATGAAGCTTCGTGCCGTATCTTGCCGACGTTATCGCTCCTGTGTTCACTTCCCTCACCGGCTCGCCATCCTTGTCACTTTTGGTATGTCGTCGGTGTTAGTGTTTATTTTTCATTTATTTCACCAGTATTATTACAATTTTCATTGTAATTGAGGTGTTGTTTTCCTTTTAATTGTGTATGCATTTATGTGTGTATGTATGTGAGCATATATGTTTGTTCATATGCTGGGTATATTAATTTATATTCATTCTGTGATAACTTTCTCTTAAATGATGATCAGTGTCCCGCAAGAGCGACCACATAGGGATGATATCACAAGCTTCATGCCTATATAATAACTTAAAGCGTTCTCTCCCTCCCCTCCCTATCCCCATCCCCTCCCATCGACCCCCCCCCTTATTCCCCTTCTCTGTGGCAGCCGAAGCACGCGTCTAGTTATATAGCTTTGTTGGCAAGGGGGGGAGGGAGCTGGAGGAGGAAGGAAGATGAAAGGGAGAGGAAGGAGGGAACTGGGGAGGAGAGAAGAGGAAAGGGAGGGGAAGAAGGGGGCTGGAGGGAAAGGGACGATGAAGAGGAGGGGAAAGAGGGAAGAGGAATGGGAGAGGAGGAGGAGGGATATTTAGCATTATCCTCGTCACCCACTCCCTCCCTCCCTCCCTCACTCCATCCAACTCCACTCGGAACAAACTTTAATGGATAAGTGCAGAGATAATGGGTTAAACAAACTCTCCTTGGGCGAAGTTAATGGGATCCGTAATGTTTAATGAATTACGTCCTCGAGTCATAAACTTGCGCGCTCGCTTTTGTCGGCGAGTTTTGGCGCTGTCCGGCGGAGGCGAATTCCGGTGGTTGGGTGGGGTGGGTGGGTGGGGGAGGGAGGTGATGGAGGATGAGGGGATATGGGTTGGAGTGGAAAGAGGGAGGGGAAGGGTAGTGGCGTGGAGGTCATATGAAGGAGCTTGGGAGGAGGGGTTAAGGGGAAGGGGTGGAGGAGAGGTGGTCTGACGAATGGGACACAGGGGAAGGGGAATAGGGGAAGGGAGAGGAGATGGAGCTTAGGGAATGAAGGGTTAAGCGGGGCTGGTCGCAGGGTGGAGACGGTCGTGGGTGGTTGGGCATTTACACACAGAGGTTATTATTATTATTGTTATTAATATTATTAGGATTTGTTTTATTTATCATCATTATTCTCACCATTCTTTTATTATTAGTATTATTTTCATTATCATTATTCCTCCCATCATCATCGCCATCAATAGTGCTATTAGTAGTACTGTTTTGTTGTCCTTATGATAAATATGACGATGGATAATATTTCATATTTAGGCTTTCTCTATTTCATCGATTGAAATACTTACTAGTCCTTGGAAATACAACAGAAATGTAAGAATTAATGAGATAACGCAACCAGATAAGGCGAGTTAATTCTGAAAATGTTATGAGAGAATCTGTGTATAGAAATTTATGTGCATTGTGCCCTTTCTTTGAAATGTTCCTTTTATAATGCAGATAAACACACTATAAAGAAAAATAATCGTGAATTTTGATAACGGTTCGAGATGGAAGGGAAATACTGAAATGAATTGTGATGACAGTGAAGTTGGGCGGAGAAGACTTGGATGGTCAGGACGGGGGTGAGAGTGAGATTGGGAGGGGGGGGGAGAGGAAGAGGAAAAGAGAGAGAGAGGAGAAGCGGGGGAGACAGTGGAATAATGAGAATAAAAGTGAGAATAACAGAAATATAACGAGAGAGAGAGAGAGAGAGAGAGAGAGAGAGAGAGAGAGAGAGAGAGAGAGAGAGAGAGAGAGAGAGAGAGAGAGAGAGAGGAGCGTAACAGAGGGATGACCGCAGTGGCGAGGCGGCAAGATGCAAGATGGCCATGACCGCGGTGGAAGGTTGGAAGGACCTCTGGTGTTGGGAGATAATGTGCCTCTAATGCTATGCTTTGGAATGTTTTCTTTTTGGCGGAGTTTCGTATTAATTTGTCTTGTTTTTGTTTTTGTTTATTTATTTGTCCTTTTTTATGGTTTGAAAGTTTTATTGTTCATTAACTCGTATATGTGCAGTTTTGTTTAGAGTTTAACCTAAAGATAAGTTGTAGATTTTCATGTCCAAAACCCAATTTCCTGACATGGTTGCTTATGGCGAATATAAAACACAGCAGAACAAAGAACGTCAGGGTAACAGAGGTCCCACAAAAAATAATTACCGGTAGCATTGCACAGAGGACTTGCGTAAGAGAGACGACGGCGCGGCGAGCGAGAGAGGGAGGGGCGAGAGACACGCAGACGGAGGAGATACGATGTAAACACGCCGTGGCGGGAATCTGGAAGGCCGCCAGTGGTGTCCGGCCATTTATCTTTTTGGTGGACGGCCCCGCTCTTGCCGGTGGACCAACCCGGGCCTCAATTATGGCATATCGCTGCTGGGGACGCGCGCTCTGCTTTAACTGACAGCACACTGCGTTATTCAACTGCCCTCCTCATCCTGCTCCCCTCTCCTCCCCCGTCAAATGCCCTCCCTCCTCTTGTCCTCCCTCTCTCCTTGCCGTCCCGCCTCTCTCCCGTCTTCTGTCCCGGTTTGCCTTCCTTTTTCTCCTTCTTCCCTCCATTCCTCATTTTTCTCCTTTCCTCCCTATTATCTCCCACGCTTCCCTCTTCTTCAGTCCTTTCCTTCCAATCTTTCTCTCCTTCCCCTTCTTTCCTCCATACCTATCTTCTTCCCTCTGACCGTCTCTCCACTCTCTCCTGTCCCTCCTTTACTTTTTTCTCTTTTCTTTCCTCCTTCACTCCATTCCTTCTTCCCTCCTTCCTTTCTTCCCTCCTTCCTTTCTTCCCTCCTTCCTTTCTTCCCTCCTTCCCTCCTTCAATCCCACTGAGAGATCAGCTAGCGTACTGGTACTGCTTCCATACACTCCTCGCGGGAGTAGAGTGAGAGAGGAGTTGAAAGCTTTTGGGAGATTAGTCATGATTAGTTGATTATCTTCCCGTCTGGTGTTTCTTCTTCTTTCTTGTGCGTTTAATTCTTTATGTAACTATATTTGGGTTAGGGAATGGGATAGAAAAGCAGAGATATGTTTCTGTGTAGTCTGGGTGTGCGTGGAGCAGGAAATTATGAATTTACTTGCACCCGTCACCCAAACTGCACTTCATCATGGCCATATACATCCGCGCTCTCCTCTCCCCTCTTGCCTCCCTCCTCTTTTCCCTTCTACCGTTCAGTTTTCCTCATCACTCTCCTCCTCCAGCTCCCCTTTCTTACCCTGCTACACCTACTCCTCTTCTTTCCCTTTGCTGTATAGTTTACCTTGTGTTTCCTTCCCACTCCCCATTCAGTTTCACTTACCTCTCCCCTATCCCTCTATCTCCCCAGCCCTACCCTTCCCTTCCCTACTCTTCGTCTTTCCCTTTCCCTCCTTGTCCTCCTCTCCTCCCCCTCGTCCTCTCCTCCCCCTCCCCCCGCGGCCCGAAATGGATGACAGGGGCCGCGGCAACAGCGCCCGTGCCGCGATTTGGGCGCATGATGATGCTATTCGGCGGATCCCGGGTGAGGTCTCGGCGAATTAGCAGATGGGGCCGAGTAATGTATTATGATGATGCTGCAGGTGAGCCGGAATAATGAAACGGATTTATCGGAAAGCGACTGAATACATATCACGTCGCACTCTGATTGTCGTGGAAATTTATGTGAAGGGAATCGTGTGATTTGCGTAACGTTCATGCATGATTTTTTTTTTTTTTTAATCCTTTTAGAATCGACGAATCGTGTTGCGCTGGTGTGATCGCAAAGCGGCGTCCTATTTTCCTCTCGTTTAACATGCAGAGCAGAAAGCGCCATTATCTCGCTCTTTTTTCGCTCCGGTCCCGAGTGAAACAAAAATCAAGGTTCTGTTTCTGCATTATTAATACCGCTCATAGCAGCATGTAGCCGGATGGTCTGGGTTCGTTGCATCGCAGTAGTTTGGATAGTCTGGCAGGATAATCTTTTTTTTTTCCTCTTCTTTCTTTCTTCTCTTTTTTTCCTCTCATTTTACTCTTTCGACTCCTCTGAGATGGAAAGAAAAATGAGAGAAGGTATGAAGTTAAACCTACACCTATCTCTACCTCTCTTCTCCCCTCTCTTCTCATTTTCTCTTCTTTTTCCTCTCCTCTTCTCTCTTCTTTTTCCTCTCCTCTTCTCTCTTCTTTTTCCTTCCTTTCTTCTTTCTTCTTTCTTCTCTTTCCTCCCCCTCTCAGATCTCTCTTCGCCCTCCGCGTGTCTGTTCACACTTTCGTCGATGATAAAGTATGGACGGAAAAATTTTATCCAACATAGCGCGTGTATGTGTGCGGGAAACAGCCAGGGTATCACGTGATCTCCCTCTCCGTTATTTCCCACTCTTCCCCTCGCTTCCCCTTTTCTGCCTTTCCCCCATCCTTTTCTTCCTTCTCTTCCCCCTCTCTCTCTTCTTTCTCCGGCCTTCCCTTCTCTTCCCTCATTTTCCCCTCTTCCTCTTTCAGTCCTCCCTTCTCTTCTCTCCTCTCTCTTCCCTCTACCTCTCTCTTCATTCCTCCCGCATCCCCTGTCGGATATCCCCAGAATCCCACGATAGGAAGCATGAGGGGACGCACGCATGCTACCCTCGCGCCATCTCTTCCTTCCGTCGGTGTCTTCTCCCCTCTCGAGATGGGTCTATCATCTCCCCTCCCCTCTCCCCCATACTTCTCTATTCACTGTGAGGGAAACGGGCATTTTTATCCTTCTGTGTTTTCTTATTATGATTCAGAGTCCGGTCTTTTTCCCCAGGGGTTTGTGCAGTTCCTGTGAATCTTATTATGAAACTTAAAATAGGAAGGAAAAAGAGGGTGAAAAAACGATATCGGAAGGTATTCAAGGCTTATTCCTATATCATTCTTTACCCCTTTTTCTCTTCACCTTTCCTCTCTTCCATCTCCACTACTACCGTCCCCCTTCCCCCCTCCTTTTGTCTCCTCCTTCCCTCTTTTCTTCCCCGCCACTCCCCCCTTTTATCCACCCCTTTCGTCCTTCCATCTATCCCCACTCCCTATTCCTCTTTTCCTCTCCTGTCATTCCTCAGTCCCTTCCTACTTACCTTTTTCCCATTCTTTCTTCCCTCCTTTTCCTCCGTCATTTCTCTTCCTTCCCCTCTTCCTTGCCTCCTTCCTCCGCTCCGCTCTTTTCCCTAACTTTCGTCCATCCCTTTCATTCCCTCCCTCCCTCCATTTCCTCCCTTCATTCCCTCCCTTCACTCTCTCCTATCCCTCCCTCCTTTGCAGATACCCTTTACCGTCCCCAGGAGAGGTGCTCGAGTGGCGCATCGTCCCGTACGGTCGGCTCTCCCGCCCGTGCTACGACGTCCTCCTTTCTTTGTTATGGGCCGAAGGAATGGTATTTTCATGGCCTTCCAACGTGTGCTACTCTTTACATTGTGTGTTTGTGGGGTGGGGGTAGGGGTGGGGGTGAGAGTAGGGGTGGGAAAGGTTCTGTTTTTTGCTGTGTGCGCGTGTTGGGAAGGGAAACGTGGGTGTGGATGTCTTTTTATAATTTATTTGTTTTGTGTGTGTGCGTGTGTGTGTGTGTGTGTGTGTGTGTGTGTGTGTGTGTGTGTGCGCGCGCGTGCGTAAAATCAAACACAGTGTTGTGTGTGTGTGTGTATCAAGTGTCTGTCTGTCTGTATTCAGCAAGCATATGGTTATGTATTTAAATGTGTTTATACAGTACATTATATAAATAGATAAATAGGGATAAAGAAATAGGGAGTAGATAACCATTTCAGCCATTTTTTCCTCTTGACTATCATTATTTACTTATGAAAATATATACCGAAACGACTCCCTCCCTCCTTCACGTCCCCGACAGCTGAGAGGCAAACCGAGGGCGGGGGAAGGGTTAAACCATCCTTCGGTATACCACATTAAAGAGGACACGTCTCGGCGAGGGATAGAGAAGTATGAGATGGCGTTCCTTGGGGTCCCTGCAGCGTTTTGTATGTCCTACTGCCTCGGGCGCTCCTCCCCTCTTGACCGATCCGGCGAGAGGCTGATAGTCATCGAGCGCTCGGGAGGAGGAGGGCTCTGGCCTACATTGTTCATCACGTATCTGTCTGTCTATCGATTTTGATCTATCTGTTTATTTGTATCTATCTATCTGGTTATCTGTATCTATCTATCCATCTATCTGGTTATTTGTATATATATCTTTCTATCTTATCAGTATCTAACTTTCTATCTATCTGTTTATTTTTATCTATCTATCTATCTGTTTATCTGTATCTATTTATCTATTCATCTATCTATTTATCTATATATATAATCAATCCTATATAACATGGATAAAACATGTAATTAGATACAAATATACATGACTGGATTTTTGGGAGTTCGCTTATTCATTTATTGATTGGATTCTTTATTCTGTTTTACACTTATTTACTTTATTGTTTGATAATTTAATTTGTCATTTATTGAATATATATTTTTCTCTCTTAATTTTTCATTCGCTATTTAATGTATATCCCATCATTTTACTCTTGTAATTCTTGATTCACAGATTCGTATTTATTTAAGTGTCACATTTCCAAAACAGGTTGAGCGAACTGGCAACTGCGAAAATACAAAACGGAATACATAACGCCGTGTATCGGTCAGCCGTCACGTAACGCTGTCCAAAGAATTCGTGACCGATGACGTGGGCGCTGGCGGCGTGACGGCAATATGTTGCCGCGAGTGATTGATCTGTGACAGCGAGTGTGTGCGGGTTGTGCCAATTGTCGCACTTGGGCCTCGCCGTAATCTGGCCCGCTCGCTCCGTACGCTTGCCCGCCGCGCGCTCTCCCTCTTTCGTTTCGCTTGCCTTGGCCTTGTCGTTTGCCTTACTCTGTTTGTTTTTCTTTTCTTCCCTCGCTTTGTTTCTCTCTTTGCCCCCTTTGTATGCTTCGCCTCTCTTCTCTTTTCTTTTCCCACTTTTTTTTTTCTTATCTTTGTCTTTTTCCTCTCCTGCTCTTTCTCTTCTTCTCTCTCTCTCTCTCTCTCTCTCTCTCTCTCTCTCTCTCTCTTCTGTTTTCCTCTTTCGTATATATCTGTTATTGCATTTATTTATATATCCACACTATGAGTACGTTTTTGGTTTGCTAGTTCATATATTTTTAAGAGTGTATCGTTTTAATTCTTTTCGTTTTAATTAGAGGAGAACAGGTAACGATAAAGAATAAGAATAAGCCAAAATGTGCAATATTACAGCAAGTCTTCCCTTCTCTGCTGATAATCTTAGCAGATTTGCATCCAATTTACCGCCCAATTTTAGGCCTTCAGACAGCGCCTCGGCTTGATGAATTAGCCCGGAAACTATTTAATATCTCTCGAGCCTCTTTTTCGCGTAAGCTGATCCACATCCTGTTAGCGCCCTTTTGTCTGGTTCCTTTTTTTCTAATTCTCTTTTGCTCTATCCTTCACGTGTTTTCTCTCTCGTTTGCTCTTTTTTTTTACTCCCTCACTCTTTCGTTCTTTCTCTCTCGTTTGCTCTTTTTTTTACTCCCTCACTCTTTCTTCTTTCTCTCTCTTTCTCTTTTTACTTCCCTCACTCTTTTTTCTCCCTCCTCTTTCTTCTTTCTCTCTCTTCTCTTTTTCTCCCTCACTCTTCTTTTTCTCCCTCCTCTTTTTCTCTCTCTCCTCTTCCTCTCTTCTCTCCTCTCTCTCTTTCTCTCTCTCCTCTCTTCTCTCTCCTTCTCTCTCCTCTCTCTCCTCTCTCTCTCTTCTCTCTCTCTCTCTCTCTCTCTCCTCTTTCTTCTCTCTCTCTCTCTCTCCTCTCTCTCTTCTCTCTCTCTCTCTCTCTCTTCTCTCTCTCTCTCTTCCTCTCCTCTCTTCTCTTCTCTCTCTCTCTCTCTCTCTCTCTCTGATTTATTAACTGTGATTCATTAACTAATCTCCGTTATTACTTTCTCCTTCTCGCTTATACACGTTTTACTTTTCGAATCCTCTTACTGTGTTTAATCGCAACTAATTAGGGGTTTATAGACTAATTCTGTATTTATTTTTACATTGTTGTAGACTGATTATATATTTATTATTACTTTTCGGGAATTCATTTGTATTGTGTTCTGAAAAATTGACGCAACCAGCCTGATTAACAATATATTTTTTGGAAAGTTAGTATGTAACCTTTCGTAAAATTCACTTGATTGGGAACTGTTTACTATTTCATTATATTTGTTCATGCAATTAAATCATGACTGTTTTATTGTTGATGCTGAATTTTTCATCATCATTAATGCCATCGGTCACCATTTTATTATTATCATCGTCACTACTATAGTATGTTTATTAGCATATTATTACTGCATCTATTTTTTTCTCCTTTCTTTTTTTTTCTATCAAAATTCACTTGATTGGGAGCTGTTTACTCTTTTCATGTGTTCATGCAATTAAATCATTAATAACATTATTGTTGTTGTTGCATTTTTCACCACCACTACCACCAGTCACCATTTTATTTTTATTATCACCGCCACTGCTAAACTGCATTCATTTATTAGTATATTTTTACTACATTCATTATTTTTTCCTCTCAATTTTTCTGTCAAAAGGATACAGCTTATAAATAGTCTACCCAAACCATTTTTCGAACTCCAGGGTCCACTTCGCCCAAAACCCTCGGGAATGCGTTCAAGTTCACGACCTCAAAGGCTTTGGATTTTCGCTCGTATGCCACTCCGGAAGATCACGTCCACGGTTGTTGTTTCTGTTTTCAATATAATTTTTGGGTGGATGGGCGGGTGGGTTGTGGTGTGGTTATGACGTATAGGCTTCAGATGTGGGTAATTAGATTTTGTTTTGTTTTGTTCCCTGTGCCTGTAGAAGATGTATGAGCCGTTATACTAGTTTAATTTTTTTTTCGTATTTTTTATGTTTTCATTCTCCCAGTTTTGTGTCTTTCTGTTTGTACCTTTACATTTTATCTTCCTTTCATCTTGTGTATTTTCCTTTGCAGTCTTCTTGTTTCCTTTGTCTTTCCTTTTTCGTTATGTTAACTTCATTTAATTTTATCTTTCTTTCTTTTCGCACTTTTTATTATTTATTTTTATTCATTCTACAGAAACCAAATCCGTGGCTGGATGGCCTTAAAGATTTTTCGTTGTTTACGTGACTCCGCTTCAGGTCGCTGCAAGATATATCACCATGGCTGTTGGTCGTTTATCACAAGCCACAGCATCGCGTCCTTCCCTCGCTCCGGTGACTGATGCTCTCTCGGTGGCCCCTGGGGTCACACAGGCCCTCCTATCCTTCCCCTGCCCCTGTCTCTTTACCTCCCGCCCTCTCTCCATCTCTCCGTTCGCCCCTCCTACTTACCTCCCTGTTTCTCTCTACCTCCCTCCCTCCCTCCCTCTCACTCGTACACTCTACCTCCTACTCTCAGTCATCCTACCTCCTTCCTTCCCTCCCTCCCTCCCTCCCTCCTCTGCCTCTCTCCCATCAGATTGACACGCCGCGACCTCGCTGAACGTTGCCCCTGTCTCGGTATAATTCGCATTCTCTGTCCTATGTCTTGTCTGTCTGTGTTTGTCTCTCTGCCATTGTCCGTCCGTCCTTTTGTTCCGTTTCCCTCTTCTTCCTTCCCAGCTTTCATTTGCCCTTCTTTCAATGAGACTAGCTGGTTCTCGTGTTACTCTGGTAGTTTGTCTTTTATCTTTTATACATACATAATATGTCAATGGATATGGATCTGGATCTGGATCTTTTACCTACAAAGGAACTGATTTCGATCCGCGACTGTAAGAGTAGCTCGGCAAAGTTAGTATGTACATACATGCATTTATTTATATATAGATGGATAGATAGATAGATAGATATATGATATATAAGTGTGTGTGTGTGTGTGTGTGTGTGTGTGTGTGTGTGTGTGTGTGTGTCTGTGTGTGTGTATGTATGTATGTATGTATGTGTGTGTGTGTATGCGCGCGTTTGACGTCAATATTGTCGATCTGAAGATGGTGATTGTCCCATATGTTCCTGGCAGGCCCATGGATAATGGCGTGTGGACTCTGATAAAGAAATATTGCACGGCGCCGCTTTCGGAAGGCCGTGTTTAACGGGGCTAAAAGATGTTTCTTGACTGCGCCGCGATTTATGGAGGGCCCTGCTTTTTTTGCCTTTTTGAGGAGTGCCTGGTTATTTAACTTTAGTTGCAGGTTTTATGCTTTTCATTGTTTGTACCATTATTATATTTTTGTTGTGGAATTATTGTTGTTGTTTTTTGTCATTCACGGTTTATTGTGTTTCGTTGTCTATAGTTGAAAAAGTCAATTTAGTATTTGGATTTTTTAAAATTATCCCTCACTTCGTTCGCCTCCATATTATCATCATTGGTAATATTCTTGCCATTAGGATTATTATTGTAATTATTATTACTAGGAGTATTTGCAGTATTATCACGGGCCATTATTAGGCTATGCGACTTTGGCTGTAACTATTTCAGTTACTATTATTGTTATTATTGCTCTCCAAATTACCATTTCCATTGCCATTGTTGTGTCCACAGCATTGTTGCTGCTGCTGCCATTATTTCTTACCATTTTCCCATCCACATTGGCATCATCACGGTCGTTCACAAGCCTACATTTTACTTTCCCCTTTTACTCACTGGGAAAGCTCCCGCGCCGGGGTCTCGCCACAGGTTTTAAGAGTCGGTGGCTGTAACCCTGAAGGGCGCACGCCGGCGAAACCTTTTGCTTACCGCCGACTTTTTGGCCGAAACGACACACACACACGAGTATGCAAATGTGCCCTGGCCATGAAAACATGTATGTATTTTTGGCCTGTGTTTTTGCTTATTTGTGTGCCTTTGTGTTTGGGGGAACATTATATATATATATATATATATATATATATATATATATATATATATATATATATATATATATATATATATATAAAACACACAAACACACAACACACACACACACACACACACACACACACACACACACACACACACCACTCTCACACACACACACACACACACACACACACACACACACACACACACACACACACACACACACACACACACACACACACATGTGATATGTGAGTTGATATAAATAAATATGTGTGTGAGTGCCTGTGGGCGTGTGTGTCTTCGTGTCTTTGTGTGTGGACACGAGCTTGCATATCCGGTTAACAGAGTTGGTGGCGACGTTACGTGGGATGAATGCGAGGAAACGTGCAATTCAACTAAGGCGGTTTATTTTTTGAGAGCCATGTCACTGTAGTTTTTAGCAGTGCATTTTCACTTCTTTTTTTGTTTTTTTCTTTTGTTTTTTTTATTATTTTTTCCTCCGTCTTTGCACTATGGGTGTAGCGTTTCATTACTGTGGCTTGTTTTAGCGCCGTTGTACTAAAAGTGAAAATCGATAGTTTTATTTTTTCAAGGTTCACCTGCAATGTATGCATAACAAGTGCACAGGTTAACACGTGAAACGCATGAGCATAGACAAGCAGACAGCTGCAGGCAGGCAAGCAGACAGACAGACAGACAGACAGACATCCACTTATCTAGATAGATTACATACTTTCAGATTACATACATCTGCAGATTTTTATACATACGTACATACATATATACATATATATACACACACTCGAACGTATACATGGCATATATATAAATTATTTCATATATTGATAACTGCATATTTACGCGTGCAATGACCTACGTGTTTTTGATATTCCATTCGATAAATTAGTCAACTTTAACAGACGTCAATATATCGGAAACATTGCTCTTGCATTAATGACTCCGAAATTTATTCAGTTCATTTGACTGTGCGAGGAAATGCTAACACATTTTCCGACTTCGCATATCACCGCTGAACAATCTGTGAACATAATAATGATGGTATGGCGCGATAAAACAACACGATAGGTATTGATTAGCTGGACACAAAAGGCGGG
>NC_051389.1:54817084-54819584 GCF_015228065.2 Penaeus monodon | reverse complement strand
GTCTCTTGGGTGGGATATCTTTTTTTTTTTTTTTTTACTTGGAGGGCATTTTTATCATCATCATCATCATCATCATCATCATCATCATCATCATCATCATCATCATCATCATCATCATCATCATCATCATCATCATCTCATCATCATCATCATCATCATCATCATCATCATCATCATCATCATCATCATCATCATCATCAATGATGATACTGATGATAATTATTATTATTACCCTTGTTATTACAGTTATCATTATTATTGTTACTGGTGTTATTATTATAGATCCTCGTATTATTATTATTAGTCTATTGTTATTATTATTTTTATAATTATTATTATTTATTATTATTATTGCTTTAATTGTTGTTACTGTTATTATTCTCATAATAATAATAATAATGACAGTAACAATAAGAATATCAAACAACAACAATAATAATAATAATAACAACTGTAATAATAACAGTAACAACAATTAAAGCAATAATAATGAAAAAAATGATAATAATTACTATCATTAGTATTGTTGTTGTTGTTGTTGTTGATATTCTATTTGTTAATGTCATTATTGTTATTATTATCATTATTATTTTATTTTATTTTATTTTCATTTTCAGTATTATAATGATGATAATAATACTGATGATAATAGTAATAATAATAATAATTATTGTTATTATTATTATGGTCTTAGTAATATTGGTATTGATATTGGTGTTAACGTTTTTAGCATAATCAAAGAAAGGACATAAGTATGCTAGAACTTAACTGATACCAAGCTATGTTTGGTGCAAATTGTTTTTGAATTTTGTATTTTGTATGTTAAGATAATGCCTATACCTGTACATTCTCTGACCTGTAATTAATACGTATCAGTATCTGATGTGGAAATTATGATTTTTATTAATCTATGCTTCCCTCTCTTTCCAGGTAAGAGACAGACCCGGTATTTCTTCGAACAGGTACTTGTAAAAACATTCCAATTTACGGTGAAATTATACCTGATATTGACTTCTACTTTGGTCCGTACTCATTTCACTCGACGTTTATACGGTACGGTTTCACATTTCTGTATATTCGCAATACGGCATTACAGTTCCTTGTAAAGCAGTCTGGTAGATACGTCATAGGGCTTCCAACGCTGTTTTTTCTATGTTCCCCGTATTTATTTAACGCACATGCACACGCACACTCACACGCACGCACCCAAGCACGCATCTTTGATTCATTCGCGCTCACACTCTCACTAGCTCGCTTCGACACATCATGCTAATCCACTCTCTCTCTCTCTCTCTCTCTCTCTCTCTCTCTCTCTCTCTCTCTCTCTCTCTCTCTCTCTCTCTCTCTCTCTCTCTCTCTCTCTCTCTCTCTCTCTCCTCTCTCTCCTCTCTATCTATTCTCTATTCTCTCTCTCTCTCTCTCTCTCGCTTACCCCCCCTCTTCCCCCCTACCGCACCCTACCCAACAACCCTGCCAGCTCGACTTGCGTTGGCACAGCAACTGCAGCGCCTCCATTATATGGCTTGTTTTATGCATGTTGGATGTTTCAGAAGCAATATTGCGCCTTACCTGGTAACCTTTCTCCTCATGATTACTTGAGACGCCCGCCTCCTCATCTCTGCTGGCCTCCCGTGGCTCAGATCCAGGAATTTTCATTCTGTTTTTTTGCTGAGTTTTACAGCCTTTGTATGGACCAGGAATTTGTTTGTCATAGTTGTAAGGACATCTACCAGAGAAAGGAATATATTTTTTGTGTGTTTGTTTGTGTGAAGGAAAGTGAATAACAGTCAAAAAGGAAAAGCGTCAAAGGAATGGGTGAAATAAGGCTAACAAGACCATCTCCCAGGAATATACCACGTTATTTTCTTCTATGATTTAGCTTTTGTATTTCGGATGACGATGGTTATGATAAGACATAACACTGGAATTTCACATACTACACTTGCTTATGGCGGAGAGGAGAGGGGAGACGAGCGCGGCATTTGTCATTATACTTCCCTCCTTTGTCTACCGGCGATGGGAGTTATTGCCGAGGATATATCACTTGCAACGGCGTGACTCGGTTTTAAATGTGGATCGACGTCGTATTTAGAGGGAGGGAGAGAGGAAGATGGGAAGAGGAAGGGGGGGATGGGAGAGGGGAGGAGATGAGGTGGGGAGGGTAAGGGAAAGAGAGAGAGAGAGAAGGGATGTAGGGGATTAAGGGAGAGAGTTGGTGGAAAGAATACGGGGAAGGGGATGGTGGAGGGGTAGCGAGGAGGTAGAGGGAATACTGGGGAGTTTGGGAGAGGAAGGGGGAGGGAAGAGAAGAGTGAAATGGAGAAGGTGGGAAGAATGAGGCAGAGGGGGTTGGGGAACGATTACGATAGGAGAAATACGGGAGAGGAAATGTAAGGAGAGAGAGAGGAGGTGGGAAGAAATAGGAGAAGGAATAGAAGACAGAGAGAGAAAAGATAGGATAAGGGAATAGGAGAGTGGGTGAAAAGAGAGGAAAACTAGA
>NC_051389.1:54787084-54809584 GCF_015228065.2 Penaeus monodon | reverse complement strand
TCCTCCTGAGAATTGCCTGAGTGAAGATACAGCGATGGTGTGTGTGTGTGTGTGTGTGTGTGTGTGTGTGTGTGTGTGTGTGTGTGTGTGTGTGTGTGTGTGTGTGTGTGTGTGTGTGTGTGCGTGTGTGTGCGACCTAGCTTCCTTATCTCTTTATTTCTTAATATTATTATTTCTTATTTCTTATTATTTTTCTTCCAGTCCTTTTCCTCTCTCCCTTCTTTCTGCCAACCTTCCTTCCCTCTCTCCTTTCTACACTCCATCCCTCCCCCCCTACACTCCCCCCCCCTCTTTCCCTCTCTTCCTCACACACTCACTCTCCACCTTCCTCCCTCCCACACTCTTCCACCTCCTTCTCCTTCTCGTTCTCCTACTCCCCCCTCTCCCTCTTCTCCTTCCCCCGAATCATGATTGTTCTTTGTGCGGGACAATGCTTGCTTTTTTTTACAAATCTGTTTATGTATGTTTTATTCCCACTTTCCTGGTCGCACAACATGGTTAATTGCATGTGAATAACAGGTTATAGAAATGTTATAGGCTTGTTTACATTTACATTTGATTGGTCATACACCGTGCATGGTTGCTTATGGATAACAGGATATCGAAGTTATATTGTTTGCTATTGGTTTTGAGGGCTATATGTCTGAGTAGCACAATATGGTGGAATAAAGAGAGCTAGAGAGTAGAGTAGAATAGAATATATGAAATAGAGAGAGAAAATAAAAAGGTAAAATAATGGAATAGAATAAAAAAAGTAAAGAAAGAAAATAGTAAAAAAGAAAGAAAGAAGAGACACTAAAAACATTAAGAAGTAAAGTTAAGTCAGTTTCCAAAGACGCATAGGCCTATGAAAAGAAATAAATTAGGCAGCTCAGGATCTTAGAGACTCCCACAGAAGAAGAGCAAATCCATTATATCTGCGAAGCCAAAAACCAAGCGAGAACGTCAGAGCATAACGAAGGAGAGAACCCCGAGGCCATCGCCGCCGCCTTGCAAGAAACCGTTTAACGGACATCGAACGCCAGAGACGCTGCTGCGGCTGGCTCTCTTGCGTTTATTTTTTGTTTTTGTTTGTTGGTGTGTTCTGTGTTTTTTTTTTTCTTTCTTTGCTTTTTCCTCCTTTGATATTTTTTCTTCTCACCTTTTTTGGGGGGGGGGGGGATCTTTTTCCTCGTTTTGTTATGTTTTTTTTTTTCTTCTCACTGGTCTTTGTTTTCCTTTGAAACTTAATTTCTTTTCCCCCTTTTTTTCCTTCCTTAGGAATTTTCTTTCTTTATGGTTTCTTTTCCCTTCTTATTTTTTTTTCTTTCAGATCCCTTATTAGCTTGCTTCTTTTTTCTTATTCAGTCGGATTTTTCTGTCTTCGTGAAAGGCAGTATTTTCTCTCGTCACGAACCTGGTCGTTTTATTTTCCTTCTTCGTCGAAGTTAGTTATTCGGTAATATTTTTCCCCTGTCCCCCTCTCCCTTCTCGAAAATATACCCTGCTTTCTATTGCCTCTCCTTTCTTTCTCTCATTTCTTTCTCACGTTTTATGTCCTCCTTTCTTTCACTTGTTTTATGCCCTCGCTTCTTCTCTCCGTTATTCATAGCCCGAGATGGGAAGATCGAGCGGGCAGGGAAGGCAGCAGGCACGCGGAAACGGGACGAGGATTGTCTCCGCGAAAAATCAGGAGCTGCGGCCGAGTCTCGGGATTTATGGACCAGCGAAAATTTTACGATTTCCAGGAATGCTGTGTATGTCTGTGTCTGTTTGTGTTTGGCGGTTTGTTTGTGTATATATGTATTTATTTACGCGCGCGCGCGCGTGTGTGTGAGTGTGCGTGCGTGCGTGCGTGTGTGTGAGTGTGTGTGTGTGTGTGTGTGTGTGTGCGCGTGTGTGTGTAGGTGTGTGTGTGTGTGTGCGTGTGTGTGTGTGTGTGCGTGTGTGTGGTGGTGGGGGTGTGTGTGTGTGCGTGCGTGTGTGGTGTGTGTGTGTGTGTGTGTGTGTGTGTGTTGGGTTGTGTGTTATATGTTTATACGCGCGCGCGCGTGTGTGTGTGGTGTGTGTGGTGTGTGAGTGTGAGTGAGTGGTGGTGAGTGAGTTGGTGAGTGGTGAGTGGTGTGTGTGTGTGTGTGTGTGTGTGTGTGTGTGTGTGTGCGTGTGTGTGGTATGCGTGCGTGTGTGTGCGCGCGTGTGTGCCGCTGTGTGTGTGTGTGTGTGTGTGTGTGTGTGTGTGTATGTGTATGTATGTATATATATGTGTATATCTATGCATTCATTCGTGTATTTATGTACGTATGCATTTATACGTACATGTATACGGTAGAAAAACCCACAGTAGAGAAAATAGATATGCATATGTATATGTATGTACAACAGCATATATGTGTATGTGTGTATGCATGCATGTACAGTAAATTTATATGACTCGGGCATGTAATTCACGTGTCCGGGCGATCCGATTTACGCGATGGCCAAGGAAGGGGTATAGACAGATGGAGGGGGTTGACAACGAAATTGGTAGAGGAAGGCCAATTGGGTATACTAGTTAGTCTTAAGATTGATTGGAGAAGGGGAGGGAGAGGGGAGATAAGGATAGAGAGGGAAAGAGGTAAAGTGAAAGGAGTAAGAGGAAGGGCGAGAGAAATGAGAAAGTTAAGACAGGTAGTAGAGAAAGAGTGAAGAGAAGAGGACAGAGGGAGAGAGGGAGAGAGGGAGAGAGAGAGAGAGAGAGAGAGAGAGAGAGAGAGAGAGAGGAGGGAGGGAGAAGAGAGAGAGAGAGAGAGAGAGAGAGAGAGGAAGTATGAGATGGGTGTGTGTGGTGGAAGAGGGCGGGGGAGTCAAAGAAAGAAAGTCTCCGAATTGAGTAAAAAATCGTTGTTGGAAAGGGTTGATTGCTTCTGAGTTCGTGAGAGTTGAGATCTGGAGTGCGGTCTTTGAATCCCAGGCGGCGTTGGATGATAGATTATGTATTCTCTCCCCGATAGACGTTTATTTTGTGTGTATTAATCGTGCGGTGCATACTTATTGTTACTTATTGAATGATACATAATATCTTGGTGCTAAAGATTTTTGGGATCTTATTATTGTGTGTGTGTGTGTGTGTGTGTGTGTGTGTGTGTGTGTGTGTGTGTGTGTGTGTGTGTGCATTTGTTTTTCCATTATTTATTTATTTATTTATTCGATTATTTATTTATTCATTTAGGTATATGTATGTCAGCTGCCAATGCAATCCCTTTACGGGAGTATTGAGTTAGAACCGGCATGTAAATGAGGGGAGAACATCCGAGGGCACTTGATTTGCCTAAAGATGATGCAAAGAATCAATGAATATTTGATAACTGATTGCCAATACAGGAATAAAGAATTTAGGGTTTGGAGGATTTATGCTAGGTCGACGGAAGGGCAAATTGTTTTATATTTTCAGTATGTTTTTCTCCATATTTTTATTTTTGCTATATCTGTGTTCTTCATTGCTATTATGTTCTTCGTTGTTATTGTGTTTTTCATCACTCAGTTATTCAGAAAACGTGCACGTTTTCCACAACTTCACCGTAGGCCCCGAGCAGTCCGGATCCGATCGCCTATGATTGCGCCCCCTGACATGACTTGACAGTGCTTGTAATTTTGTGTAGCATTCCACCACTGGCATTTTTGCTGACAGTGGAATTTGTACTCATTGACAGGGCATTTCAAATCCCGCCGGGTGATTTGCCGACGGGATTGCATCGGATCGGTCATGTTGCGTGTGCGCCAGATGCCGATGTTCGTTATAGGCGGGGGCTCAGTTTTTTATTGATACGTATTGAACGCATATTCCATAGGCTGCTTGCGATGGAAATTGTTTGAAGGTCTAGGGTAGGGCCCTCCAGGAACAGAATGCGAATTATTCTGTTGTGTTGCATTGTGTTTAATTTCTCTCACCCTCTCTTTTCTCTCTCTCCCTCGCCCTCACCCTCGCCCTCTCCCTCTCACTTGCTTTCCCCACTCTCATCGTTTGGATTTGGGTACTCTCATGAAAACGGTTTTAACGTGATTATTATTATTCCATTGGCTTATTTATTTATCCTCTCCTCTCAAATGGGATACCGCTGGTATTATCGTCCTAAATGCGCGGTGGGTGGAGGGAGGAGAAGAGGGGTGGGGGGCAAAGTATCAATAGCACAGCATGGATTCCGGCCAGTTGTGTTAACAGATACCCAATACATATAACTATCTTCCCCCACCTCACCCTCTCCTTCCCCACCTTCTCTCTTTTCGCTTTCCCCACCTCTTCCCTTTTCTGCTTTCTCCTCTTTTCATCATCATCATCATTTCTCTGTCCCCGTCCCGTTTTCTCCTTCGTCTCCTTCTCTCCTATCGTTCTTCTCTCCCATCGTTCCTAACCCTCCACTCCTGCTTCTCTTCCCCCTTTCCCACTTTCTCTTCTCTCCCACTCCTCCCCCCCTCTCCTCCCCCTTCCCCGATCCTCTCTACCGGCCGTTATGGCATTGTTGGATCCAGCGTTAGTACGGGATACAAACTTGGGTCTGGTGGCATCCGCTATTGTGTGTCCCCGGGTCTTTACTGTTTCCACAATCAACATTTTTGCGGCGAGGTGACATTATGGGGACTTTAAGGGTTGGGAGGGGATTTTTCCCTCTCGTGTTTCCAAAAGGGAAGACTTGATTTTATTCCCCCCGGTGTCGTTGTATTTTTGTTTATTTATTTTTTATTTATTTTTGGGTTCGTTGTCTGTGTGCTTTGTGTATGAAATAAAATTGTGTATAAAGCATAGGGTCCGGAATACAGTTAGGCCTAATTGAAGAGGCAAAAGGTGATATACGATGCACGGATCTGTACATACAAGGTTGGGATTCTGTTTGCCAACAGATATTACCATCTTTATGTCCCCTATTATTTATTTATGTATTTAAATTTTAGGGTACCTGCTTGGGCGACGAGATTGCGCAAAGTTCGACAATAATTCTAAACTTTGGTGATAACTCATTCTCATTGATCGGCCTGTGTTGGGTCCTGTTGCAACATCACTCGCCACGTGCTCTTGGGTGATGAGGAATGGCGTCCTTTACTTTTATCATTAGCGATATTATTCGGCGCTTGAGGAGAGGGAGAGAGGGAGACGGGAAGGGAAGGGAGGGAAGGAGGGTGAGAAGAAAGGGAGAGAAAGGGAGATAAGGAATGAATAAGGGAGAAAGGGAGGGTGAGAAGAAGGGAGAGAGGAAGAGAAGACGTGAATAAGGTAGAGAGAGAGTGAGAGAGAGAGAGAGAGAGAGAGAGAGAGAGAGAGAGAGAAAGTGAGTGAGTTAGAGGGAGGGGGGAAAGAAGGGAAAAGAGAAAGAGACAAAAGGATTGGCGTAGATATCCATTGCATTTTAACCCAGCAACGGAACGCGGGAATGTTATTGTCATTCGGCGCGTTGTGCTAAGTTTTCTCCGGTGAAAAGGTGAGATCAGAGGTAATGTTTCGGTCGAATTGTTAGCGTTGCAAGCAGGACAGAGGAAATGTAAGAGATGGTATGCAGGAAGTGTCTGGTATGGAGATATGATTTATTTTTTTATTTTTTTATTTTATATATATATATTTTTTTTCAGATGTTTTTTTTCTCTCCTGTCTGTCGTTATTTCTTCATTTAGTACTTGTTTTCCTTTTTCTTCTACTTCTGATATTACTTCTTCGTTTCTCCCCCCCCCCTCCTCTCTCTCTCCCTCTCTCTTCTCTCTCTCTCTCTCTCTCTCTCTCTCTCTCTCTCCTCTCTCTCTCTCTCTCTCTCTCTCTCTCTCTCTCTCTCTCTCTCTCTCTCTCTCTCTCTCTCTCTCTCTCTCTCTCTCCCTCCCTCCCTCCCTCCCTCCCTCCCTTCCTTCCTTCCTCTCTCCTTCCCCAATCTTTCTCTCCCACCCATTCGTCAGTGTAGAATTTCGCCATAGAATAATTCAGTTCAAGGGTGTACAGATGTCCCTGAAATGTTTGTATAAATGTATGCAGGGGCAATATCCCCTCGACTTTGGAGATGAGAGAGGAAATTTATATCTTGCAAGGGTAGCTGTGTTATGCCATAGGGCTCATTCGAATTGCACTCCGTCGAGAATACAAATGATTGTAACAGCGAATATATATTTGCTTTTCGTCTCTTTTGCTTCTTTTCTCGTAAGAACAAAAGGTGTAATGTAAGCTCACAGATAAGATTTTTTTCTAGGTTGTGTGTGTGTGTGTGTGTGTGTGTGTGTGTGTGTGTGTTATAAATATAAATAAATAAATATGTATATATTTTTTCATATTATTAGAAGCCTTTTTAATATTTTGTAACTAAATCTCGGTTATCATTATTACATTTTCTTATCACTGGCCATTTTTTTAATCAGCTTATTTCGATGTATATTTTTAATTGGACCAATGAACTGATCTTTGTCTAACAGACTAATAAAACCGTAATGCAGCGTTAAATGTCTTCTTTGGTGATATACCAAAATGATAATCTCTATGAGACGATAAAAAAGATATGAAGAAACCATATTAATAATGGTAATGATTGTGATGATAAATCATGGTCATAATAATAAATAATGATAGTATGCAATTAGTATTGAAGCTATTTTGTACAAAATACACTGAAAAGTTTATTAAAATCATGGAAATATTCAGATTGATGCTGTTCATTGTGTTGCAAAAATTGGAATATTCACGTAAGGCAGACTGAAAGCCGCAATATCTTGCATTGCAATGCGATGTTCATAAAACATCACCAGAGACCCACCAGTTGCCGATACTGCAGCTGAAGCGAAGAAAAGGTTTTGATGAGTGAAGGAAACATTTTAAGGGAAAATCGTTTGGTGAAAGCAGATAAAATGCTTTGAGAGAGAAAGGATGTAACGTTTTTGAGAAACAAAGAGTAAAAAGTTTAGGGAATGGATAAAACGTTTAAAGAAAGTTTTGCTTAAGATGGATAAAACTTATTGAGAAAGAGCGGATAAACTGTTCGCGGGAAGAAAAGATGAAACTTTTGTCAAAGGAAGGATTAAACGTTTTGCCAGAGAACAGATAAAACGTTTCGAGAAAGATAGTCTAAATGGAGAAATCCCCCACGACCAGAACGCGAGCGCCCAGCGTCACCAGATGAAACCGGCGAGATCTGGAGGCCGGAAAATGTACAGCGAGTGATTATTTCCCGGAGGCTCCGCGATCCGAGGGGAAGAAAGAGAGAGAGAGAGAGAGAGAGAGAGAGAGAGAGAGAGAGAGAGAGAGAGAGAACTAGAGAAAAAGAGGGAAATGGAATGAGACGTAAGAGAGAGGAGGAGTAGAAGAGAGAGATAGAGACAGACAGGAAGAAAGAAAGGATGATAGATAGTCAGACAGTGAGAGAGAGAGCCAGGAGAGAGAAAGCGATTTTACGAAGGAAGTCGTGTCTTTTGTCAGTTGTCTATTGATTGTCCATTGCTACCGCTTGGAGAAAGACGCCTCGGGGAATTCCCATGTAATAAACGAGGAGGAGATTCGAAAGGAAAAAGAAAAATGTCTGAGAGGAGCAGACGGGAAGGAGGGGGAGGGTCGAAATCATCTTGACATTCTAACCGAAAATGAAGAAGAAGAAGCAGAAAAAAGCAGGAATTGTATGATGAGCTGTTCAGTGCGACCGTCCAGGCAGGCGGGGGATGGGCTGGGTTGGGAGGTGGTCTCGGTGCTAGTGGGGGAGGGGAGAGGAGGGGAGATGGCCCTGGGAGGAGAGGAGGAGGGTTGGTGGAGCTGGCAAGAGGATGGAGGGAGGGAAGGAGGGTGGGGTGTTGCTGCAACAAGTACCTGATTAACCAGGATTGAACGGGAGGCTCTATTGCCCGCTGTCAACCTCCCCGACAGATCAGGTGTCCTGCGCAGGGGGATTAGTCCAGGTGTCGAATCCGGAATTCCTCGCGGGTGGAATTACGCTGCTCTATCGATCTCCGGCGTCGTGCGTCGCTGTGTCATTACCCACACGCTTTATTCTTATTCCTATTTTCATTAGGTATTATTTAATTTTTCCTTCCATAGCCCAAGATGGTCACGCAAAAAGAAGAGAGTGAAAAATTGCAAGGACATAATCCCCTTCCGTGGCTCCCTGTGTCTCGAGAGGAGAGGATTGGAGGGCTGCCAGATGTGTTTGTCAAATTCCATCAGGAATGACTTTTTTTCTTTATCCCTGGCTTTATTCGCCGTGAGTGTGTCTGTTCGTTGTTGGTAGGAAATGTTTTAGAGGATTTTATTTATTTTATTTTTTTCGTACGTTAATTAATCGCGATTTCATGAGAATGCTGACAACGAATGAGAGAGAAAAAAAAGAAATATATATGAAATGAGAATATAATACAATAAATATAGATATCCCGCAAAGATAAATAGAAAAAAAATTACCAAAAGAGAGAGAGAGAGAGAGAGAGAGAGAGAGAGAGAGAGAGAGAGAGAGAGAGAGAGAGAGAGAGAGGGGGGGAAGAAAATCTCGTATCGGTTCCCCGGCCAAGGATTTCGCCCGCCCTCCGAGAGACGGAAGAGCTCAGCGAAGGTGAAAAATAATCCGGCGGCGTCGCGACAGTCCGGAGGGATATATCGCATGGGAAGTATGATTTTCGGGGCGATGTTTCCAAAGTCAATTAGGGAAGCGAAGCGGGAGGATGAAGGAAGGGGAGGATGATGATGATGATGATGATGATGATGATGATGATGATGATGATGATGATGAAGGAGGAGGAGTGGAGGGTGTAAGGATGAAGGAAGGGGGGGAAAGGGGGAAGGAAAGATGGTTGAAGGAGGGATGGAGGGAGTGAGGATGAAGGACGGGGGAAAAGGGGAAGGAAGGATGGTTGATGGAGGGAGTGTTGATGAAGGACGGGGGGAAAAGAGGAAAGGAAGGATGGTTGCAGGAGTCGTAAAGGAAGAGGGAAAGGGAAAGGAAGGAGGAGGAATGAAGGGAGACAAAAGTTGAAGGATGACAGAAAGAAGTAGGAAGGGGAGGATGAAGGAGGAAAGTAGAGTAGGACGATCGAGAAAGGTTGAAAGAAGAAAGGGAGGAGAAAACCCAAAGGAAATGGCTTAGAATGAGAGCTGAAATGAAAGAAAGAAAGAAAGAAAGAAATACCTAAAGAAAATAAACGAAGGAAAAGGAAAAAAAGAAAGAAGAACGGAAAGATGATCAGGGATGATTAAGGAAAGACTGAATGAGGGAGGCGAAGAAGGAGGATGAAGAAGGAAAGAAGGAATAAAGCCCGGCGGATGAGGACTCGGGAGTCCACCACAAGAGGGTTGAAATAGCCTGAAGGGGTTTTCGAGGGGAGGACTTCTCGAGGAACGACCCAAATAATAAAGAAAAAAGAAAAAAAAATAGGAGTGAGGAAAAACGCAAAAATCCCCTCTATGATTTACAGTTCAAGGTGAATCTTCGGTGGAATTTATTTATTTATTGATTGATTGATTGATTTATTGATTTTATTGCATTTGTTTCTTTTATTTCACTGATGTAGCTATTATTTTTAAAGGTGGCGTTGGATTTTTCGATAAGCCTTGTAGATCAGGGGAAGGGGTGGAGGGAAATGGGGGGAGGGATGGAGGGAAGGGGGGAGTGGGGGGGGGCGAGGAGAAGGGCGGGGGCAGAGGAAACATTTTCTCTTGGCTCACAGCGTGATAGCTGAGATGTGAGGAATAAATCGTGGGTCTGACGATATTTTTTCTCCTTCATTTCTTTTCAGTGTCGGTTTCCTCCTCGTGTGTCACCTTCCTTTTCTTCTTCGTCGTCGGCGCGATTTCTTTTTCATTTTTTTGTTGAGTTTTCCCCATATCTGTCATTTCCACAGTATATTTTTTCCCCCTCTCTCTCCGGGCCTCGCACCCTCCCTCTTCACCTCTCTCCTTCCATCCTTCGCTCCCCCCCCCCTCCCCTCCCCACATCCTACAGATATTATCCATGATTGAAGTGGAGGGAAAAATTGAGGAAACAAGTAACCTTAGAGATAAAGAATTGGAAGGAAGATGCCACAAAATTTCCCCAGGGATATGTAAGTGTCGATGGAAATGTGGGAACCGAAGCCAGACTTACTGAGGAGATAGTGGTTTTTATTTCTCTCTCTTCTCTCTCTCTCTCTCTCTCTCTCTCTCTCTCTCTCTCTCTCTCTCTCTCTCTCTCTCTCTCTCTCTCTCTCTCTCTCTCTCTCTCTCTCTCTTCTCTCTCTTCTCTCTCTCTTTCTCTCTCTTTCTCTCTCTCTCTTTCTCTTTAAGGTGGTCAGAGGGATAAGGAGAAGGGGGTGGTAGTGGAGGGGAAGGGAAGGGATAGTGGGATAAAGGGTAGTGGTAGTGGTGGTGGAAGGGGGCAGGGGGCAGGTGCAGGGGACAGAGGGTGGAGTTCCCCTGTTACTTCCATTTCAAGCGACAACCCTCTTAAACTCCGCCACGCTCCCCCGCCGGCCACTCCGCAGGGGGGTAGGGGCTCGAGGCTAAGGCGGGAGGTGTGGGGGGGGGGTGTTGGAGGAAGCTGCAAGTTCTCCATCAGCCTTTCTCTTTTTCGCTTGAATCCTTCTTTTTGTTTTTTGTTAGATCTCTCTCTCTCTCTCTCTCTCTCTCTCTCTCTCTCTCTCTCTCCTCTCTCCCTCCTCATCTCTCCTCACTCCTCCTCCTCCTCCCTCACTCCTCCCTCACTTCCTCTCTCTCCTCCCTCCCTCCCTCCCTCCCTCCCTCTCTTCCTATCTCTCTCTCTCTCTCTCTCTCTCTCTCTCTCTCTCTCTCTCTTCTCTCTTTCTTCATCGCTCTCTTTTGTCTTGTTCCTTCCTTTCTTAATCCTACCCACTCATTAATCGGTCTGATCTTCATTCTCATCCTCCTCTCTCCACCCTTCACTTCTCTTCGTCAAGTTATTGCCTTTTCTCTTTCAACCTTTGCTCTTCGTACCTGCAGAATTGGTTTTGGGATATGAGCGGCTTCTGGGAAATGAAATGGAATTGTAGAAATAAAAATGAATGAAAAAAGAAATTGAATTGTAGAGTAAAAAGAAATACGAATGGAATGGAAGAGAGAGACAAAAAAGGAACATAGAGAAAAAATGGAATGAAAAGAATTGAAGAAAAATATTAGTGATGATGATGACGACGACGATGACGACGATAGTGCAATAAAAGAGATGGCTTATATTACGAAAAGATAAAAAGTGGAATAAATTAGAATAGAATAATTGACAATAAATGAGTTTAAAGATTAAGAGATGAATGCAAGACTCGTTTTTTTTCAGTCCGTGGAACTGGAAAGTAAAAAAAATGTAAAAAAAGTAAGTGAACGAAAAGCAACAGAGCAGAAAAAGTCGAGAGAAAATCCATTAGATAAGAAAAAACAAGTTTGGAAAGACGGTGCGGGGGATGGAGGGAGGGGGTAAAAGTGATATTCCGAAGAAATCGAAAAAAAAAAAAAAGTTGGACTGAGACAAAAGGAGGGGCATGTATAAAGCAGTAAAGTGAAGGCGCAGAGCTATGTGAATAAAAAACAAAATAGAGCGAGAGATAAGGAAAGGATGCTATCAAAGGAGGCTTCCTGCAAGCAGGGTTGCCTCGCGCGTTTCTTTTTTTGTGTTTATTTTTATGTTCTTACATAACCCACACATACAAACGCGCGCGCGCATGTAGACATATAAAGCACTTACTTCATCTAAATCCAGACCAGTGTATTTCCGTTCTCTCTCTTTCACACGCCCTCTGCTTCTTCCTCAAACGCAACACAAGCAAATGTGCACACATCCTACATTCATTCACATACCCAAACACGTATTTACACACAAAAAATCATCTGTGCCCCCCCCCCCCCTTCGTCCGCAAGCAAGGAGGCCAACTAATTTTCACGTGGAAGGAGGCATCACCCACTTTTGCACAGGCGGAAGATTGCAGACGGAAACGAGGCAGCCAAAGAAATTTCGAGAAGACGGCGGAAGAAATTTCGAGAGGGAAGAGCCAAGTAGGAAGAGCGGAAGGAAGCCAGACAGGGAAAAGCCGGAGGAAGGATATCGAGCATTTATTATTTAACCCCAAGTGAATGTCACGGATAACCTCGAGATTGACGAGGGAGAGGGACAAAGGGAGAACTGCGGGAAGGATTTTTTGGGAGGATGGTCATAAAGAAAGGGAGGGAGGGAGGGAGAGAGGGAAGGACGGAGGGAGAGAGGGAGGGAGGAAGAGAGAGAGAGAAGGAGGGAGAGAGAGAGGAAGAGAGAAAGAGGGAGAGAGGAGGGAGGGAGGGGGAGGGCACGTTATTTGGGTGCGAGTGAATAGCATAGGATAATGAAAAGAAGGAGAGGGAGAAAGGTTTAGAGTGGGGAATAAAGAAGTGGAAAGAGAGGGAGACGAATAGAGGAGGAGAATAATAATAAGAAATGGATAGTGAAGATGGGGATTAATAAAGGGAGAGAGAGCAATAACAAAGGAGATGAACGAGCCATCGCGGGTCGTAATTGCATCCCGAGGTGCGCCAGGTGAGGAACGGCCAGCGAGACATGCCCAGGTACAGGCGAGGAACGATGCTATATATCTATCTGTCTATTTATCTACCTCTGTATCTGTCTGTATCTGCTATTTCCGAAGCTATATGTCTGTATATGTGTCTGTCTATCTATGTATCTGTCTATATCTGCTATTTCCTTGCAAGGTATGTAGGGAATATCAACAGATTGCGAAAGGCCATCGTTGCCGCCTTATTGCTTTTCACATCAGGTTTGGAGTTTTATTTTTCTTACTCTCGAGAGGTCTTCAGAACGGATATTCTGGCGGGGGGGGGGGGGGGCAAGTGCAGTTGAGCCGCCTTGGCCCAGGTGACGCACGACGCTTGCTTCGGCTCTTTTCGTCTATTTTTATTATGGTTATTATTACTATTTCCTGATTTCAATGTTCTCGTCCTTCTTCTTGTGTCCTCCTATTCATCATGTTCCTTCCTTTCCGCCTTTTTATCCTAATATTTCCCTCCCCTCTCTTCTGCTCCTTGCCTTTCCTCCCCTCCCTTCCCCTCCGCTCCTTTCCTCTCCTCTCCTCTCCTCTCCTCACCTCATATCACCCTTTTCCCACCTCTCCTCTACTGTCCTCTCCCCTCCCCTCGACTAGGATCTCCCCCTCCCTCTCCCCCTCCCCCTCTCCCTCCACATCCTCATCCCTGAAGCTCTCGCTCTGTAGCTATAGAGATTAGCGTATTGGGACTTCTTTCTTTTTGTATGTCGTTTTTGGATTTCATTTTTCTTTTTCCAAACTTTTATCCACTTACATCTGCGTGGGATGTGTTGCGAGAATGAGAATTTGTTATTGCTTGCATATGTGTTATGTTTTATTTAATTGTTTTATTTTGTTTCCGTGTTTTTATCAATTTTCATATTATAAATTGTTTGGCCATTTTGCATTTGGCTTTATGTATGTGTGTGTATGTAATCATGTAATTGTTTGTCCTCGCCATTTGTATACTCATGTACAAATGAGTATACAAATTCAATCTTTGGGCGCACATGTACATGTCTGATATTCGATGCTTCTTATTAACGGTGTACACCAGTATTTTACTCTCTTTGCAACTATCCCTGGAATATTATGTAATCTTCGACCTCCTCCTCTTCATCTTCCTATCTACGACCTCCTCTTCCTCCTACTTCCCGCCCTCTTACCTCCTCCTCCTTTTCTTCACATCTTTGACATCCTCCTCTTGCTCTTTCTCTTCCTCTTCCTTCTCCTGTCTTCGAGCTCCTCCTCCTCTTCTTCCATTCTTCAACGTCCTTCTCCTCCCTCCTCCTCCTCTTCCTCCCAACCTCCTCCAACCTCCTTCTGCCTTCTCTACCTCCTCCTCCTGCTCCTATTCACACGCAATATAAATACTTCTTCATATGCCTACCAGAATAGAAAGTCTGTGATATTATCCCGTTGCAGAGGACATTATCGTTACACTAAATGCAGAGTAATTAAGCATTCTCTTGCAACTCGCTGCTATACATACGCGTTGAAGATTATGTGCTAGAATTATTTAGCATGTTGAATAAGTGCTCGTTGACGCATTAATTTTCAGAAGTACTTGGTGACGAAAATTTTAATGCGCTCGTCTCGAGTGTGGTTCATATCCTTCTCTCTCTCTCTCTCTCTCTCTCTCTCTCTCTCTCTCTCTCTCTCTCTCTCTCTCTCTCTCTCTCTCTCTCTCTCTCTCTCTCTCTCTCTCTCTCTCTCTCTTCTCTCTCTCTCTCTCTCTCTCTTTTCTTTCTTTCTCTCTCCTTCGTTTTCTCTCTCAATCTTCCTCTGTTTATCTTTCGCATTCTTTCTTTTTCTTTCTCCTCCTTTTCATTTTTTTTTTTTTCATTATTTCCCTCGTGCACCCTCTTCGTCAACTTTTTAAAAAGTCTTGAGGAGTGAAAGCGTTTGAGGAATCTTCAATATCTGATCGATATTTGGGAGCGGGAAAGTAAAAAAAAATAAGAATAAAAGGAGATAAAAGTAGTGGTGAAATAAAAAAAAAATCATGAGGTGAAATAAGTTTAAAAAAGTAAATGAGCCGAGGGTAAAACAAAAATAAGATTAAGATACAAAAGCCTAAGAATATTCTGTTAAATATAACAAATTAAAAAGAAAAAGAGAAGGAGAAAAGATGAAAAGAAGTAGGAAAAGGAAAGAAGGAAAAGGGAGAGGATGAAGGAGGAGATGAAGAAGAAGGAAGAGGAAAAGGAAGAGGAGAGTGGGGATAGGAGTAGGATCACCGTAAAGCAAGGTATAAAAGAGTGTGCCGAGCCCCGGGCTTCAGGTGTCTCGCGCGGAGCCCGAGGTTGTGATGTGCGTGGGCGGGGAGTGGGGGGGGGGGGGTTAGGAGATAGAAAGGTAAAAAGAAAGAAAGGAAATGGAAAGGGAAGGTGAGGAAGGGGGTGAGGGAGAAATTGAGAGAATAGGACGTAGGAAGAAGGAGGATGATAGTAAAGAAAGAAATAAGACAAAGGGACTGGAACGTGAGAAAAAAAAAGACTCGAGCAAAAAGATTTAAAGAGTGAGGGCTCAAGAGGAAACAAGAGATAAATGAAAAATGGAGAGTTGACGGGAGAGGGAGCGTTTTATATATAGAAAGAGAAAAGACAGATGGACACAGACCTCGTACAGCTCCCTCCAAGACGCTTTTATAGTAGCTCGCCTTGAGAAAGATTGAAACCTTACCGATCAGTCTTGTCTTGCTGGAATTTGTCCTATTTACGTGCGACGACCCGATGCACTACATTTGTGGTCGTAGGCGTGTGGGTGGATTTGTTCGTGTGCTTGCGTGTGTAGGGTAGAGCGGGTCGTAAACAAGTGTGCGGGCGTGTGCGTGCATAAGTGCATACATGTAATCTCTTCTGAATTGTGAATTTTTTTGTACATAATGCGTAATATTCAGCTTGTCATCACAGTTACTTTCAAATTTATTTAAAAAAAGGAAAGTAAGAATTTCTTTTATGATTTATATTTTATAGTTTTGCATTGCACTTATTCAAAACCTCGACTATTTTTTCAACATGCCGAGCCCTTAGGAAGCCGACTTCACAAGGGGCGTTTACCAATATGCGTTAAATCAGTACCTGGGGAGAAAATATGAGTTTCTCGTGTTTTGTTTTTTTCCTCGTATAATTTAGATCATGTTTGGGCTTCAGGATTAAATGATTTTGCGTGGTACAGTGGCATCATGAATGGATATAGGGTGAGAGGGAGAGGTAGAGGGAGGAAAAGGAGGGGGGAGAGGGAGAGGGAGAGGGGAAGGTTGAGGAAAAGAAAAAGAAAGATATGTAGGGAGGGAGTGACTTATAGGAGGCTGAAAAAAACAAAGGGAGAGAAACAAACCAAGGGCGACAGAGAAAAGAGAAAGAATCGCATTCCCCCGGAAGTCATTATCTCCAACGACCTGCCATTCTTATTCATCGCAAACGACCTCGAAAAAAAACGGGAGTTGTGGATGACAAGGGGGGGGGGAGGAGGAGGGAGAAACTGGAAGGGTGAAGGGGATTGGCTTAAGGGTAGGGGGGAGGGGGAGGGGGAGGGATTGCGGATGGGGGAAAGATTAGGTGGGGTTGGAAAAGGGTGGGGAGAGGAGGGAGAAGGGGATAGGAAAATGAGAGAAAAGAGAAAGAGAAGGGGATAGGGGAAAGAGGGAAAGGAGAGAGAGAAAGGGATTGTGGGAAAGAGATAAAGGAGAGAGAGAAGGGGAAAGAGGGACTGAGGGGAGGGGTTGAGACTAGTGGGGGTGGGGGACAAAGCGGTCAGTGATCTTTCTCGAAGCTTAAGTATTCTGGCGCCAGGAGGCAGGATTTATGTTGACAGTCTCGATGCCTTGGGACGAGATTTTTATTTCCCTGGGCAAAGGTACTTGAGCTGCCCTTCCTCCAAGGATATGCATGTTTTGGGTTTGCTCCTCTTTCATGCTGTCTGCTTGTGTATGTTTATTTTATACCTGTTTTCCGTCTTCTTATCTGATTTTGAATGTGTGTGTGTGTGTGTGTGTGTGTGTGTGTGTGTGTGTGTGTGTGTGTGTGTGTGTGTGTGTGTGTGTTGTGTTGTGTGTTGTGTTGTATATATATTTTATATATATTTTATATTTATTTTAATATATAATATAATAAAGTATGTATGAATGAATAGATGAGTGAATGAATATATATGTATATATATACATATATATACATATATATATATATATATATATATATATAATATTATATATATATGTATATTTATGTATATTTATGTATATATGTATGTATGTGTATGTATTTACAGTGTTTTTATTTGTGTGCGTGCATGCATGTAATGGTAAATGCTGTACATCTATTAGAGGTAACAGGTGTCGTGACGACGCAAGACATTATTGGCGTCAAAGCAATTCCTCATTTCGGCTTCCGCGTGTGAATGCGTTATTAATTACTAAGCCTGAGAAGTCAAGACACGTCAAGACAGATAGCCTTCTTTTGTTGCTTCAGCCGCTCGTCTTAAAGCTGATGGATCAAACCATTAAATATTTTGAGGAGTCTCTCTCTCTCTCTCTCTCTCTCTCTCTCTCTCTCTCTTCTCTCTCTCTCTTCCCCTCTCTCTCGCTCTCTCTCCTCTCTCATCTCTTCCTCTCTCTCTTCTCCTTCTCCTTTTCTCTCTCTTCCTTTTCCTTCCCCCTCCTCTCTTCTTTCTTCCTCTTCTCTCTCTCCTCTCTCTCTTTTCTCCTCCTCTCCTCTCTCTCTTCCTCTTCTCTCTCTCTCCTCTCTCCTCTCCCTCTTCCCCTCCTCTTTTCCTCTCTCTCTCTCCTCTTTTTCTCTCTCTCTCTCTCTCTCTCCCTCCTCTCTCTCTCCTCCTCTCCCCAACAATTCTTTTTCCTCTCCCCTCCTTTCCCCTCTCTCTCTCTCCTCTTCCCCCTCTCTCTCCTTCTCTCTCTCTCCCCTTTTCCCCTTCTCTCTCTCCTCCCTTTTCCCTTCCTTCTCCTCTCTCTCCTCTTTTCTCCCTCTCCTCTCTCTCTCCCTCTTCCCCTTTCTCCCTCTTTCTCTCCTCTCCTCTCTCTCTCTCTCTCTCTCTCTCTCTCTCCTTCTCTCTCTTCTCTCTCTCTCTCCTCTCCCCTCTCTCTCTCTCTCTCTCACTCTTCCACTTCTCCCCTCTCTCCCTCTCTCTCCTCTCTCTCTCTCTCTCTCTCCTCTCTCTCTCTCTCTCCCCTCTCTCTCCTCTTCTCTCTCCCCTCTCCTCTCTCTCGCTCTCTCTCTCTCCCTCCCCCCTCTCTCTCTCCTCCCCCCTCTCTCTCTCTCCCCCTCTCTCTCCTCTCCTCTCCTCTCCTCTCCTCTCCTCTCTCTATATATCTGTCTCCCTCCTTCATCCTCCCCTCGCCTCCCTTTCCTTCCATCCTCCCTTTGACCCTCCCTCCCTCTTGGTCTGCCCCCCACCCTCTCACTCTTATAACAGTAAAGTAAACATACGAGTCCTTTCCGTTCCTCAGTTTTCTTTGTCAGATGAGATAGATTTTCATTATTTATCACCCCCCACTCCGCTTACTTCCTGTCCACACGCATTGCTTTCTAGTTTATCGACCGTCGTCTTTAATTTTTGTACCCTCATTACACTGTACAACCTCCACGTCCTTCAGTTCCAGTTAATAATTTTTATAACGCACACACACACACACCGCACAAACACACGCACACGCACATATACACATCAGAACTACCAGAACCATCCCCCCAGACTAAACCAATCTTCTCTTGCCAAGGGTGTGGCGTCACTGTCTCACGTCCCCTCTCATAGCACTTTCATTTCCCATTCGCCTCTCTTTTTGTTACACTTTCTTTCCTTAGCGGCGTCGTCCTCCATGTCTCCCATCATCCGTTCCTTCTCCTTTCCTCCGTCCTCTTCTCTCTCCCCCTCCCTTCCCCGTACCCCTTTTCAGCGCCCTTCACCATGTATCATCCGCCACTTACCGTGCCCCCTCCCCCTCCAACCTCACTCCTTGGAGCAACCGTCTGCCGTGATGGTTATAGAGAGGGTGAAACAGAGGGAGAGGGAGAGAGGGAGGGAATGTGAGGGGAAGTGGAGTAAGGTCAGAAGCAGGAGAGGAGGACAGACACACAGGCACTAAATCATACACGCACGCTCGCACGCACACACCAGCGTACGCACGCACGCACGCACACACAAACACACACAGACACACACACACAAACACACGCGCACACACACGTACACGCACAAAGAGAGAGAGAGAGAGAGAGAGAGAGAGAGAGAGAGAGAGAGAGAGAGAGAGAGAGAGAGAGAGAGAGAGAGAGAGAGAGAGAATCTGAAGGCACAAAAGCGACATCATTGATCTCATGGGAAGGGCCTAAGTGGAGGATCTAGTCCACCGTGAGAACCCGGGAGAGAGAGAGATGAAGAGAGGGAGAGGGAGATGGAAAGGGAAAGGTTAGAGGGAGAAAGAAGGGAGGGTGAGACTGAGGGAAAGAAATGGAATGGTATGAAAAGCGAAAGGGGGGAAAAAAGAGAAAACAAAGTATCAGGAAAACGAAAAGTATATGTGCATGAAAAGAGAAATTTACGTGTACGTCTGTGCACAATTTCAATATATGTATGTACGTATGTAAGTATATGTAGGCAACAAAGATGTTCCTAGATCAGCGAGTCGCTTCCACAGCTGGAGGTTGAGGTAGGTCGTTGGGCTAATCCTTGGCAGGAAGCCGCGCAGTGCTGAAGGACTGGATAATTGTTAGATGGGCCGGGATCTACATGGGAAACCTGCATGGAATTTTTTTTTTTATCCACTGGGGGTGAAGGATTGGGTGAATATTCTCTAATCGTGATAGATGGAGAGGAAGTGATGGCGGTGCGATCGGGGTGACGAGAATGGCGGTAATGGAATATGGAAATGATATGAAAGTTTAATTTTAAATTTTTAGGTATAATGTTCCACGCTTGCGGCTTGATTTTAAACTTGAGTCATGTATTATGTGATTATCATGTTTTTTCCCCGCAATATAAAAGTAAAGAACCATATATGTGAATCAGGCTGCATGAGGAGAGGAAGTTCTTGCTGATGGGCGTTGAAGACGTCTGGCGTCAGGCGCCAGCGCCACCTCCGCGACCTCGTTGCTGGCGGGCTCTGCCACCCACTCGCGCTCGCCTCCGCCGTCGGGCCGCACTCTGTCTCCCCTCGGCTGCTCTCTGGCTGCTCCCTCACTTGCCCTCTCTTTCTTTCTTGGTCTTTTCCTCCTCTTTTTGGACTATGCACCTTTCTCCCCCCCCCCCCCCCCTCTCTCTCTCTCTCTCTCTCTCTCTCTCTCTCTCTCTCTCTCTCTCTCTCTCTCTCTCTCTCTCTCTCTCTCTCTCTCTCTCTCTCTCTCTCTTCTCTCTTCTCTTCCTCTTCTCTCTTCTCTCCCTCTCCCTCTCTCCCCCCTATTCCTCCCCCTTTCTCTTCCTCCTCAGTCTCTCCCTCCCTCCTCTTCCTCTTTTACTCTCTTTCTCTTTACTCTTTCCCTCGCCCTCTCCCCACCCTCTTGTCCTTGCTACATACTTAACTCCTCTCTCTCCCTCTCTACAAACTCTTCGTCCTTCGCTCTTCCATTCCCACTATACTTCGCTTACTCTTCTCCCTCCCTCACTTCACTTTTCTCTTCCTCTCTCTCTCAATCCAGAGGGAGGGTAGGAGCGATCTACACAGGGCGAGGACAGTCCTAGAATTTCACACACCAGATACTTTGTTTCAATTGTTTTTCACTTTACGAGTATCTCGTGCAAGATAAAAGTTTAGATGTGTGCATTAATGCACAAACGGCCCCCGTGAACAAAGGATGAGTGTAACACAGCTTTTACTTGACTGGGAAACGAGTTGCTTTATTTTCTTGTTCATTTTAGGGAAAGGGGAAATAGAGCAACACATTCTGCTTAATGTGGTCAGCAGCTACCTGCCTTTGCCTTCTTTGATTTTTGAAAATATGGATGTCGTAAAGTTTATCTAATGCTGGTCCACCCGGATTTTACTCTTTATCGATGGTGTTTATCAAGCTGTATCGATATTAAACTGACAAAGGGGCAGACAAGCTCGTTTATGAGAGGCGGCCGAGAAGGGTCCATATCAATTGGGATGAGGGTGTCCGGGCTGCCGACGGGACGGTATTGAGGAGCCCTTGCTGACACGGCTGACGGATGAGGACGTGTGAATGGAGAGGAGGAAAGAGGGTGAAGGAGCAGGGAGGGAGGGAAGGAAGGGGGTGGGGGGAGGGAATAAATTCACTCTGTTAAACTGCGTTAAATTGCTGAGCTCGACTTAGAAAAATAGAGTACATGGAAGGAACGGCAAGGAATAATATTGAGTGCTAAAACAAACACACACACACGCACACACACACAACACACACACACACACACACACACACACACACACACACACACACACACACACACACACACACACACACACACACACACACACACACACACACACACACACACACACACACTCTCTCGATGTGTGTGTGTGTGTGTGTATATATATATATATATATATATATATATATATATATATATATATATTATATATATATATATATATGCGTGTGTGTGTGTGTGTGGTGTGTGTGTTGTATGTATGTATGTATGTATGTATGTCATGTATGTATTATGTATGTATATATGTACACACACGCACACGCACGCACACAACAACACACACACACACACACCACACACACCACACACACACACACCAACACACAACCACACCACACACCATATAATTATATATATATATATATATATATATAGTATATATATTATATATATATATTATATATATATATTATATATATATATTATGTATAGTTATTGTATATGTTATATATTATGTATATTATATATGTATATTATATATTATACATATATATATAAATAAATATATATATATATATACATATTATATATATATATATATATACGCGCCCACGCGCATTAACTTAATATTGTTTTTTGATCGTGGAAATAATTTGATTTTGGGAGGCAGGTGGTGCCGTCAACCGTATCACAGGCCACGGAACAGGCTGGGTTGTTTACCCTGATAATGAGACCGCGTCCTCCCGATTAGGCTGTGAAAACGCAGGACCCAAGATCTCTCCGCCGCCAGACAAGGAATTGAATGAATTAATTTGTGCCTCGGCGTTCGATTAATTATGCTCTTACATTGCCTTTAATTATCCTATTTTCGGGACTTGTTTAAGCAGTCGGGGCATATAATCTTATTACCGGGGATCCTTTGAATTGCTGGAAGTGCATTCACTCTCTATAAACTACAGTGCTTTTTGGTTCGTTCTCAAGTCGGTTTGTGTTATTAGTTTTAGTATTCCGTGTTGTTTATTAAAGAGATAATTAAACATTAATTTTTTACTATGCATCTTTATTTTGGTATTAGTATTTGTGCTTAAAATACTCAAGTTTCACTGAGCTAAACACTTAATCTTGTGATTCTTTTACAGTTGTTTGTGGATATTTCATATATATGAAGAAAAATACATACATATGAAAAAAAAGTAAATTAGAAGTTTTATAAAGAGCTTGAGTTTCTTGTAGCTATAGTATAAGAGCGTGTAAACCATCTTTGTTGTGTATCAGTGTAATCTAGGAAACGTTGAAGTATTTTTTTTACCAAGATTTGTGACATGACTGGAAGGACGACGTACGGAAATCATTTTAGTTTTTTTCTTCTTCTTTTTTCCATTTTTTCCATTTTCTTTGTTGTGGCTCCATATTTCTGAAATTTATATTTTTTGTTTCTGTTGTTTGTTTGCTTTTTTCATTTTACTTCGCCATTTTTACCCGCTGAAGGATTTTACATAAAAAAAAAGTTTTCATTTGTATGGCTTGTGGAAACGAAACACCTAATGAAGTTTAGACTCATGTTAATACGTACCCAGAGTTTACAGACATTTTCTGTATTCAGTTCGGATGACGATTGATGAGAATTATCTCCAATTTTCTGTAATATCAGTCTTTCAATGTTTAATTAACTCGAAAGAGAACCCCTGGGGATAATAGACCGTA